>NW_026648324.1:0-150716 GCF_030028045.1 Hippopotamus amphibius kiboko
TCTTTAAAGGCGGGCCCTGATGTGATAAGAAGTTATTTCCTCATTGGGAAGCGAGATAGCTGTGGCCTCCAAGCTTCAAGGAAATCACACTTGCTACCATCTTCTCTTCACTGCTGACAAGTGTCCCAGAGATCACGTGAGTCTACTCCAAAGAAACCGGGTGCTTGCCCTTCCTGGCCTGGATGGCATCCCACAGCACTCTGTCATTTGAGGTGAAAAAAAAAGACTGATAGGCTCTAGGTGAGCTGCAGGTTCTCCATCCAGAAATGGCTGCAGCCCAAATGGTCTCTACTGGCTCCCTAGCACAGAGATTGCAGGCTGAGAAGGCATGACAATAGTAAGGACCATGGGAAGGCTACAGGACCCTGGTACTTGTTGAGGCCTAGCAGTGCAAAGGGAAAGTGTGTTGCAGTTCTCCATGTAGGTCATCCAATCCAGCTTCACTTAGAAGGAGGGAGCTCTCCAGTAGGAGCTCCCAGGCAGAGGGCTCAGCACAGAGCTTATACACCACTGCTCAGGTGTTCTCACTGAGAGCAGGAGGCCTGACTGAAATGGAAAGAAGGGCCTAGGTGTGTGTTCCTGAGGCTGCTGGCATGCTGGGGACATCAACCTCTCTAAGAAGGAGAGCAGGGGAGCTTTTCCCTCAGCACAGAAACAAGCTGATCCAGAGGCCCCCATGGCTGAAGCCTTGTTGCTCAAAAGCCCCCCACGAAGCTTATGGCAGACAGCTGTCCTCTGTGAAGAAAGGAGCACACAGGAGCTCACAGAGCCTCCTGAAGGCACGGAAATGAGAAAGCCCACCAGTGCATCCGTCATCAGGCCAGTGCTGCCTGTCTTTCTGGCAGGGAACAGGGCATATTTCCGGGAGGCTGGGGGTCAGGTTGCATGTCCCCTCCAATGAAGGAGGCTTGAGGGCTGAGCGCCTTCCAAGGAATTGCCAGCCCCCTGTTTCAATTGGGAAAACCCTCTTCTCCTCCCAGGGGCTGTCCAGCTGGGAAGACTAGTCAGCAAGCAAAGGTGTTCAGAGGGCACCTGTGAGGCTGGAATCCTTGTGCCTACCAAAGGGAAGTTGACTGCCTTCCCTGGCAGGCACCAATGTGCGGGTTAACACACGGCATCTGTCCCTGCATTTCCGGAGCTGTGACAAGACACAGAGGCTGCACCCACAGTCTGTGCATGAAGACACTTTCCTCAGCACAGAGACTGCAGGCTGAGAGGTCATAGAAAGTGAAGACCTTTGGAAGGCCTGAGGGATCCTCTGGCATGCTGAGGCCTAGCCTTGCAAAGGGAACCTCTGTGGCACTTCCCCAGGGAGGTGATCAGGTGCAACATCAGTTAGAGGTATGCAGCCCTCTCCTAGGAGCTCCCAGGCCGAGGGCTCAGCACAGTGCTTATGCAGAGCAGCTCAGCTGTCCTCACTTTGAGCAGGAGGCCTGCTGGAAGCGGAAAGTAGGGACTAGGTGTGTGTTGCCAAGGCTGATGGAAAGCTGGGGACATCAACCTCTCGAACGAGGAGAGCAGGGCAGAGGCTTTCCCTCAGTACACAAACAAGCTGCTCCACAGGCCCCCGTGGCTGGAGCCCTGTGGCTCCGCATTCCCAGGAAACGCCTTTGGCACACAGTGGTCCTGCATGCAATATGGTGCACACAGGAGCTGACACAACCTTGGAGGGAGCACAGAATCATGAAAGCAATCCATGGAGAAGAATGCCCAGGCACCTGAGGCATGCCTTGCTGGAGGCAGAAATGGAACCTTCCTGGAGGCTTGTGGTCAGGTTTCATTCCCCTTTAAGGGAGGGGGCTTGAGGGATGAGTTCCTCCCTAGAATGGCAAGCTGCATGTTTGTTGGGGGAAACTCTCTGTTCCTGCCAGAAGCTTGCCAGCAGTGAAGGGAAGGTGGGGAGCAACAGGGTTTGGAGGACCACTTGGAGGTGGCAAGCCTCACGCTGTGCAAAGGGGGCATTGTCCTTCCTTTCTCACAGCAGATGCCAAGGGAAGGCTGCAGTCTCTCCACTGTGACAGGATACACAGTCCCAGGCCTCCGTCTTTAGAACAAGCCAATATCCTCGGCAGATCGATGGCACACCTTGCGGGGCATAACAAAGTGAAGGCCTTAGGGAGGCCTAGGGTTCTCTGTCTTTGTGGAAGCCTAGCTGTGCAGAGGGAAAGGGTGTCCTGCTTTCCCAGGCAGTTTCTACAAGTTAGCTTCTACTGGTGGTAGATGGACCACTGGAGAAGCTCCCAGGGTGAACGTGAAGCACAGGGATTTCTCCATGCAGCCAGCATTTCCCACATAGAGCAGGCCTTTCTGGCCCAGAATGAAGGGCCTCGAGCTGTGTTGCTGAGGCTCTTTGTAGTGCAGAGCAATCAGCACTCTAGCCAGGAGAGCAGGGCAGAGCCCTGAACTCTGCACACACACCAGCTGTGGCCAAAGGACACTGTGGTCAGCTTGCGAGGAACCCCCAGATGCAGCTCTGGTCACACAGTGGTCCTCCAAAGATCACTGCTTGAGAGATACAGGGTGCTTGCCATTCCTTGCTAGGACCCCATCCCACAACACTCTGGAACTCGAGGGTGAATGGTCATTGATCCGTAGAATCCAGATGAGCTGCAGTCTCTCCATTTAGAAAGGCCTGCAGCAGGGGCAATGAAACCTTGGTCCAAGTAGTGCTTCCATGGGAGAGTGCCACTCATTGCAGACGTGTGCTGGGGGTCACTCTGCTTTCCATGGGGAACACTGTGTGTGGAACATCTTCCCTGTGTGCCAAAAGTCTCTGTAGTGCCTGGTGCCCATGGAATCCCCTTTGTATACAAAGCCATGTTGAAGACATGCTTGCCATGCTTGCAGAGCTACAATTCCCAACTTTCCAACTGCCCGAGGAACACCATTCTAGGGAATCCCAGAATGCCAGGCAGGACTGCCTGTGGGAGGAATGTGGAACTGCAATGAGAGAAATGCTGTGCTACGTGCTCACCCTGGGAAATCCTACCTGAGGTGTCTCTGCCTCAGAGAGATCCTTGAATATGCCTCCAGCCTGCACTAAATGGAAATGATTACCATGAACACTGCTAGTCCCTGGCAAGTCCCTGTATCACCTAGGATTCCCTAAGACCTGCCTCACGTAGACCATTCACAGCACGCAGGCCCACTACTGAGCAAAGTTCATTTGAGAATGTCCCAGTGTGTGGCATGCATAGCTCTTTGCCTGCTCAGAAGCTGCAGGGACACAGGCTGTGTGTCCCCATTCACATGGAAGCCTGATGACCAAAGACCCAGGACCCCATTGTAAAGCAGGATTCCAGAGGCCTGTAAGCTGCATGCTGATCTCCTTTGCTACTTGATTTTTCTTCCTGCTGGCAAGCCGCTTATTGGAAAGGGGAGTGTCTTCCAAGGAAACAGGGTGCTTGCCATCCCTTGCAAGGAGCTCAGCAGACAACACTGTTGATCTGGAGGACACACGAAACGTGACAATTGGCCTCTGAAGAGGTGGCAGCTTTTCCGTCCAGAAAGGCCTGCAGCACGTTCCCTGAAACTCTAGTCCATGTACTCTTGAAGTGCTCAGGAGCCTTGCAGGAAGAGATGCACACTGTGTCGGCACCATTTGGCATGGGAGAACACTGTGTGCCAAAAGTCTCTCCTGCAGCTTCAGAGCACCCTCCATTCCACAGGCACTTTGCATCCACTGTGTTGTCAGAGCAAAGGCCAGAGCAGGACACTCTATCTTGCTAGCTTGTGTAGCAAGAGGTCCCCCTACTTTGAAACGGCCTCTGGAAGGCAGTTCTAAACAGGCTTTAACTTCCATGCTTGTCAAGCTAGCTCAGGGGCCTGGAGTTATGTCGTAAGCACTGCGTGCTTTGCCTTCCCCATGGATCTCCTTCCTGTCCGCATGCTACCTCAAGCTGACATTCAAATTGGGAAGCAGAATGGAGAGAAAGGACAGCTTTGCCTGGAGCCCTGCCAGTGCATGGCAAGGTCTTCTAGGCCTACTGGGGCCTTCTCCTGCTAAGGCCATACATGGCATTCAGACACTCTGGGGGAGCAAAATGCATTCATGAAAGTGCCCCGTTGGGGGGCAGGTGTTTCTGCTGGTGGTTCAGAAGCTGCAGAAACAGAGGCTGGCTGGCCACTTTAAAGGCGGGCCCTGATGTGATAAGAAGTTATTTCCTCATTGGGAAGCGAGATAGCTGTGGCCTCCAAGCTTCAAGGAAATCACACTTGCTACCCATCTTCTCTTCACTGCTGACAAGTGTCCCAGAGATCACGTGAGTCTACTCCAAAGAAACCGGGTGCTTGCCCTTCCTGGCCTGGATGGCATCCCACAGCACTCTGTCATTTGAGGTGAAAAAAAAAGACTGATAGGCTCTAGGTGAGCTGCAGGTTCTCCATCCAGAAATGGCTGCAGCCCAAATGGTCTCTACTGGCTCCCTAGCACAGAGATTGCAGGCCGAGAAGGCATGACAATAGTAAGGACCATGGGAAGGCTACAGGACCCTGGTACTTGTTGAGGCCTAGCAGTGCAAAGGGAAAGTGTGTTGCAGTTCTCCATGTAGGTCATCCAATCCAGCTTCACTTAGAAGGAGGGAGCTCTCCAGTAGGAGCTCCCAGGCAGAGGGCTCAGCACAGAGCTTATACACCACTGCTCAGGTGTTCTCACTGAGAGCAGGAGGCCTGACTGAAATGGAAAGAAGGGCCTAGGTGTGTGTTCCTGAGGCTGCTGGCATGCTGGGGACATCAACCTCTCTAAGAAGGAGAGCAGGGGGAGCTTTTCCCTCAGCACAGAAACAAGCTGATCCAGAGGCCCCCATGGCTGAAGCCTTGTTGCTCAAAAGCCCCCCACGAAGCTTATGGCAGACAGCTGTCCTCTGTGAAGAAAGGAGCACACAGGAGCTCACAGAGCCTCCTGAAGGCACGGAAATGAGAAAGCCCACCAGTGCATCCGTCATCAGGCCAGTGCTGCCTGTCTTTCTGGCAGGGAACAGGGCATATTTCCGGGAGGCTGGGGGTCAGGTTGCATGTCCCCTCCAATGAAGGAGGCTTGAGGGCTGAGCGCCTTCCAAGGAATTGCCAGCCCCCTGTTTCAATTGGGAAAACCCTCTTCTCCTCCCAGGGGCTGTCCAGCTGGGAAGACTAGTCAGCAAGCAAAGGTGTTCAGAGGGCACCTGTGAGGCTGGAATCCTTGTGCCTACCAAAGGGAAGTTGACTGCCTTCCCTGGCAGGCACCAATGTGCGGGTTAACACACGGCATCTGTCCCTGCATTTCCGGAGCTGTGACAAGACACAGAGGCTGCACCCACAGTCTGTGCATGAAGACACTTTCCTCAGCACAGAGACTGCAGGCTGAGAGGTCATAGAAAGTGAAGACCTTTGGAAGGCCTGAGGGATCCTCTGGCATGCTGAGGCCTAGCCTTGCAAAGGGAACCTCTGTGGCACTTCCCCAGGGAGGTGATCAGGTGCAACATCAGTTAGAGGTATGCAGCCCTCTCCTAGGAGCTCCCAGGCCGAGGGCTCAGCACAGTGCTTATGCAGAGCAGCTCAGCTGTCCTCACTTTGAGCAGGAGGCCTGCTGGAAGCGGAAAGTAGGGACTAGGTGTGTGTTGCCAAGGCTGATGGAAAGCTGGGGACATCAACCTCTCGAACGAGGAGAGCAGGGCAGAGGCTTTCCCTCAGTACACAAACAAGCTGCTCCACAGGCCCCCGTGGCTGGAGCCCTGTGGCTCCGCATTCCCAGGAAACGCCTTTGGCACACAGTGGTCCTGCATGCAATATGGTGCACACAGGAGCTGACACAACCTTGGAGGGAGCACAGAATCATGAAAGCAATCCATGGAGAAGAATGCCCAGGCACCTGAGGCATGCCTTGCTGGAGGCAGAAATGGAACCTTCCCTGGAGGCTTGTGGTCAGGTTTCATTCCCCTTTAAGGGAGGGGGCTTGAGGGATGAGTTCCTCCCTAGAATGGCAAGCTGCATGTTTGTTGGGGGAAACTCTCTGTTCCTGCCAGAAGCTTGCCAGCAGTGAAGGGAAGGTGGGGAGCAACAGGGTTTGGAGGACCACTTGGAGGTGGCAAGCCTCACGCTGTGCAAAGGGGGCATTGTCCTTCCTTTCTCACAGCAGATGCCAAGGGAAGGCTGCAGTCTCTCCACTGTGACAGGATACACAGTCCCAGGCCTCCGTCTTTAGAACAAGCCAATATCCTCGGCAGATCGATGGCACACCTTGCGGGGCATAACAAAGTGTAGGCCTTAGGGAGGCCTAGGGTTCTCTGTCTTTTTGGAAGCCTAGCTGTGCAGAGGGAAAGGGTGTCCTGCTTTCCCAGGCAGTTTCTACAAGTTAGCTTCTACTGGTGGTAGATGGACCACTGGGAGAAGCTCCCAGGGTGAACGTGAAGCACAGGGATTTCTCCATGCAGCCAGCATTTCCCACATAGAGCAGGCCTTTCTGGCCCAGAATGAAGGGCCTCGAGCTGTGTTGCTGAGGCTCTTTGTAGTGCAGAGCAATCAGCACTCTAGCCAGGAGAGCAGGGCAGAGCCCTGAACTCTGCACACACACCAGCTGTGGCCAAAGGACACTGTGGTCAGCTTGCGAGGAACCCCCAGATGCAGCTCTGGTCACACAGTGGTCCTCCAAAGATCACTGCTTGAGAGATACAGGGTGCTTGCCATTCCTTGCTAGGACCCCATCCCACAACACTCTGGAACTCGAGGGTGAATGGTCATTGATCCGTAGAATCCAGATGAGCTGCAGTCTCTCCATTTAGAAAGGCCTGCAGCAGGGGCAATGAAACCTTGGTCCAAGTAGTGCTTCCATGGGAGAGTGCCACTCATTGCAGACGTGTGCTGGGGGTCACTCTGCTTTCCATGGGGAACACTGTGTGTGGAACATCTTCCCTGTGTGCCAAAAGTCTCTGTAGTGCCTGGTGCCCATGGAATCCCCTTTGTATACAAAGCCATGTTGAAGACATGCTTGCCATGCTTGCAGAGCTACAATTCCCAACTTTCCAACTGCCCGAGGAACACCATTCTAGGGAATCCCAGAATGCCAGGCAGGACTGCCTGTGGGAGGAATGTGGAACTGCAATGAGAGAAATGCTGTGCTACGTGCTCACCCTGGGAAATCCTACCTGAGGTGTCTCTGCCTCAGAGAGATCCTTGAATGTGCCTCCAGCCTGCACTAAATGGAAATGATGACCATGAACACTGCTAGTCCCTGGCAAGTCCCTGTATCACCTAGGATTCCCTAAGACCTGCCTCACGTAGACCATTCACAGCATGCAGGCCCACTACTGAGCAAAGTTCATTTGAGAATGTCCCAGTGTGTGGCATGCATATCTCTTTGCCTGCTCAGAAGCTGCAGGGACACAGGCTGTGTGTCCCCATTCACATGGAAGCCTGATGACCAAAGACCCAGGACCCCATTGTAAAGCAGGATTCCAGAGGCCTGTAAGCTGCATGCTGATCTCCTTTGCTACTTGATTTTTCTTCCCTGCTGGCAAGCCGCTTATTGGAAAGGGGAGTGTCTTCCAAGGAAACAGGGTGCTTGCCATCCCTTGCAAGGAGCTCAGCAGACAACACTGTTGATCTGGAGGACACACGAAACGTGACAATTGGCCTCTGAAGAGGTGGCAGCTTTTCCGTCCAGAAAGGCCTGCAGCACGTTCCCTGAAACTCTAGTCCATGTACTCTTGAAGTGCTCAGGAGCCTTGCAGGAAGAGATGCACACTGTGTCGGCACCATTTGGCATGGGAGAACACTGTGTGCCAAAAGTCTCTCCTGCAGCTTCAGAGCACCCTCCATTCCACAGGCACTTTGCATCCACTGTGTTGTCAGAGCAAAGGCCAGAGCAGGACACTCTATCTTGCTAGCTTGTGTAGCAAGAGGTCCCCCTACTTTGAAACGGCCTCTGGAAGGCAGTTCTAGACAGGCTTTAACTTCCATGCTTGTCAAGCTAGCTCAGGGGCCTGGAGCTATGTCGTAAGCACTGTGTGCTTTGCCTTCCCCATGGATCTCCTTCCTGTCCGCATGCTACCTCAAGCTGACATTCAAATTGGGAAGCAGAATGGAGAGAAAGGACAGCTTTGCCTGGAGCCCTGCCAGTGCATGGCAAGGTCTTCTAGGCCTACTGGGGGCCTTCTCCTGCTAAGGCCATACATGGCATTCAGACACTCTGGGGGAGCAAAATGCATTCATGAAAGTGCCCCGTTGGGGCAGGTGTTTCTGCTGGTGGTTCAGAAGCTGCAGAAACAGAGGCTGGCTGGCCACTTTAAAGGCGGGCCCTGATGTGATAAGAAGTTATTTCCTCATTGGGAAGCGAGATAGCTGTGGCCTCCAAGCTTCAAGGAAATCACACTTGCTACCCATCTTCTCTTCACTGCTGACAAGTGTCCCAGAGATCACGTGAGTCTACTCCAAAGAAACCGGGTGCTTGCCCTTCCTGGCCTGGATGGCATCCCACAGCACTCTGTCATTTGAGGTGAAAAAAAAAGACTGATAGGCTCTAGGTGAGCTGCAGGTTCTCCATCCAGAAATGGCTGCAGCCCAAATGGTCTCTACTGGCTCCCTAGCACAGAGATTGCAGGCTGAGAAGGCATGACAATAGTAAGGACCATGGGAAGGCTACAGGACCCTGGTACTTGTTGAGGCCTAGCAGTGCAAAGGGAAAGTGTGTTGCAGTTCTCCATGTAGGTCATCCAATCCAGCTTCACTTAGAAGGAGGGAGCTCTCCAGTAGGAGCTCCCAGGCAGAGGGCTCAGCACAGAGCTTATACACCACTGCTCAGGTGTTCTCACTGAGAGCAGGAGGCCTGACTGAAATGGAAAGAAGGGCCTAGGTGTGTGTTCCTGAGGCTGCTGGCATGCTGGGGACATCAACCTCTCTAAGAAGGAGAGCAGGGGGAGCTTTTCCCTCAGCACAGAAACAAGCTGATCCAGAGGCCCCCATGGCTGAAGCCTTGTTGCTCAAAAGCCCCCCACGAAGCTTATGGCAGACAGCTGTCCTCTGTGAAGAAAGGAGCACACAGGAGCTCACAGAGCCTCCTGAAGGCACGGAAATGAGAAAGCCCACCAGTGCATCCGTCATCAGGCCAGTGCTGCCTGTCTTTCTGGCAGGGAACAGGGCATATTTTCGGGAGGCTGGGGGTCAGGTTGCATGTCCCCTCCAATGAAGGAGGCTTGAGGGCTGAGCGCCTTCCAAGGAATTGCCAGCCCCCTGTTTCAATTGGGAAAACCCTCTTCTCCTCCCAGGGGCTGTCCAGCTGGGAAGACTAGTCAGCAAGCAAAGGTGTTCAGAGGGCACCTGTGAGGCTGGAATCCTTGTGCCTACCAAAGGGAAGTTGACTGCCTTCCCTGGCAGGCACCAATGTGCGGGTTAACACACGGCATCTGTCCCTGCATTTCCGGAGCTGTGACAAGACACAGAGGCTGCACCCACAGTCTGTGCATGAAGACACTTTCCTCAGCACAGAGACTGCAGGCTGAGAGGTCATAGAAAGTGAAGACCTTTGGAAGGCCTGAGGGATCCTCTGGCATGCTGAGGCCTAGCCTTGCAAAGGGAACCTCTGTGGCACTTCCCCAGGGAGGTGATCAGGTGCAACATCAGTTAGAGGTATGCAGCCCTCTCCTAGGAGCTCCCAGGCCGAGGGCTCAGCACAGTGCTTATGCAGAGCAGCTCAGCTGTCCTCACTTTGAGCAGGAGGCCTGCTGGAAGCGGAAAGTAGGGACTAGGTGTGTGTTGCCAAGGCTGATGGAAAGCTGGGGACATCAACCTCTCGAACGAGGAGAGCAGGGCAGAGGCTTTCCCTCAGTACACAAACAAGCTGCTCCACAGGCCCCCGTGGCTGGAGCCCTGTGGCTCCGCATTCCCAGGAAACGCCTTTGGCACACAGTGGTCCTGCATGCAATATGGTGCACACAGGAGCTGACACAACCTTGGAGGGAGCACAGAATCATGAAAGCAATCCATGGAGAAGAATGCCCAGGCACCTGAGGCATGCCTTGCTGGAGGCAGAAATGGAACCTTCCCTGGAGGCTTGTGGTCAGGTTTCATTCCCCTTTAAGGGAGGGGGCTTGAGGGATGAGTTCCTCCCTAGAATGGCAAGCTGCATGTTTGTTGGGGGAAACTCTCTGTTCCTGCCAGAAGCTTGCCAGCAGTGAAGGGAAGGTGGGGAGCAACAGGGTTTGGAGGACCACTTGGAGGTGGCAAGCCTCACGCTGTGCAAAGGGGGCATTGTCCTTCCTTTCTCACAGCAGATGCCAAGGGAAGGCTGCAGTCTCTCCACTGTGACAGGATACACAGTCCCAGGCCTCCGTCTTTAGAACAAGCCAATATCCTCGGCAGATCGATGGCACACCTTGCGGGGCATAACAAAGTGAAGGCCTTAGGGAGGCCTAGGGTTCTCTGTCTTTGTGGAAGCCTAGCTGTGCAGAGGGAAAGGGTGTCCTGCTTTCCCAGGCAGTTTCTACAAGTTAGCTTCTACTGGTGGTAGATGGACCACTGGGAGAAGCTCCCAGGGTGAACGTGAAGCACAGGGATTTCTCCATGCAGCCAGCATTTCCCACATAGAGCAGGCCTTTCTGGCCCAGAATGAAGGGCCTCGAGCTGTGTTGCTGAGGCTCTTTGTAGTGCAGAGCAATCAGCACTCTAGCCAGGAGAGCAGGGCAGAGCCCTGAACTCTGCACACACACCAGCTGTGGCCAAAGGACACTGTGGTCAGCTTGCGAGGAACCCCCAGATGCAGCTCTGGTCACACAGTGGTCCTCCAAAGATCACTGCTTGAGAGATACAGGGTGCTTGCCATTCCTTGCTAGGACCCCATCCCACAACACTCTGGAACTCGAGGGTGAATGGTCATTGATCCGTAGAATCCAGATGAGCTGCAGTCTCTCCATTTAGAAAGGCCTGCAGCAGGGGCAATGAAACCTTGGTCCAAGTAGTGCTTCCATGGGAGAGTGCCACTCATTGCAGACGTGTGCTGGGGGTCACTCTGCTTTCCATGGGGAACACTGTGTGTGGAACATCTTCCCTGTGTGCCAAAAGTCTCTGTAGTGCCTGGTGCCCATGGAATCCCCTTTGTATACAAAGCCATGTTGAAGACATGCTTGCCATGCTTGCAGAGCTACAATTCCCAACTTTCCAACTGCCCGAGGAACACCATTCTAGGGAATCCCAGAATGCCAGGCAGGACTGCCTGTGGGAGGAATGTGGAACTGCAATGAGAGAAATGCTGTGCTACGTGCTCAACCTGGGAAATCCTACCTGAGGTGTCTCTGCCTCAGAGAGATCCTTGAATGTGCCTCCAGCCTGCACTAAATGGAAATGATGACCATGAACACTGCTAGTCCCTGGCAAGTCCCTGTATCACCTAGGATTCCCTAAGACCTGCCTCACGTAGACCATTCACAGCACGCAGGCCCACTACTGAGCAAAGTTCATTTGAGAATGTCCCAGTGTGTGGCATGCATAGCTCTTTGCCTGCTCAGAAGCTGCAGGGACACAGGCTGTGTGTCCCCATTCACATGGAAGCCTGATGACCAAAGACCCAGGACCCCATTGTAAAGCAGGATTCCAGAGGCCTCTAAGCTGCATGCTGATCTCCTTTGCTACTTGATTTTTCTTCCCTGCTGGCAAGCCGCTTATTGGAAAGGGGAGTGTCTTCCAAGGAAACAGGGTGCTTGCCATCCCTTGCAAGGAGCTCAGCAGACAACACTGTTGATCTGGAGGACACACGAAACGTGACAATTGGCCTCTGAAGAGGTGGCAGCTTTTCCGTCCAGAAAGGCCTGCAGCACGTTCCCTGAAACTCTAGTCCATGTACTCTTGAAGTGCTCAGGAGCCTTGCAGGAAGAGATGCACACTGTGTCGGCACCATTTGGCATGGGAGAACACTGTGTGCCAAAAGTCTCTCCTGCAGCTTCAGAGCACCCTCCATTCCACAGGCACTTTGCATCCACTGTGTTGTCAGAGCAAAGGCCAGAGCAGGACACTCTATCTTGCTAGCTTGTGTAGCAAGAGGTCCCCCTACTTTGAAACGGCCTCTGGAAGGCAGTTCTAAACAGGCTTTAACTTCCATGCTTGTCAAGCTAGCTCAGGGGCCTGGAGTTATGTCGTAAGCACTGCGTGCTTTGCCTTCCCCATGGATCTCCTTCCTGTCCGCATGCTACCTCAAGCTGACATTCAAATTGGGAAGCAGAATGGAGAGAAAGGACAGCTTTGCCTGGAGCCCTGCCAGTGCATGGCAAGGTCTTCTAGGCCTACTGGGGCCTTCTCCTGCTAAGGCCATACATGGCATTCAGACACTCTGGGGGAGCAAAATGCATTCATGAAAGTGCCCCGTTGGGGCAGGTGTTTCTGCTGGTGGTTCAGAAGCTGCAGAAACAGAGGCTGGCTGGCCACTTTAAAGGCGGGCCCTGATGTGATAAGAAGTTATTTCCTCATTGGGAAGCGAGATAGCTGTGGCCTCCAAGCTTCAAGGAAATCACACTTGCTACCCATCTTCTCTTCACTGCTGACAAGTGTCCCAGAGATCATGTGAGTCTACTCCAAAGAAACCGGGTGCTTGCCCTTCCTGGCCTGGATGGCATCCCACAGCACTCTGTCATTTGAGGTGAAAAAAAAAGACTGATAGGCTCTAGGTGAGCTGCAGGTTCTCCATCCAGAAATGGCTGCAGCCCAAATGGTCTCTACTGGCTCCCTAGCACAGAGATTGCAGGCCAAGAAGGCATGACAATAGTAAGGACCATGGGAAGGCTACAGGACCCTGGTACTTGTTGAGGCCTAGCAGTGCAAAGGGAAAGTGTGTTGCAGTTCTCCATGTAGGTCATCCAATCCAGCTTCACTTAGAAGGAGGGAGCTCTCCAGTAGGAGCTCCCAGGCAGAGGGCTCAGCACAGAGCTTATACACCACTGCTCAGGTGTTCTCACTGAGAGCAGGAGGCCTGACTGAAATGGAAAGAAGGGCCTAGGTGTGTGTTCCTGAGGCTGCTGGCATGCTGGGGACATCAACCTCTCTAAGAAGGAGAGCAGGGGGAGCTTTTCCCTCAGCACAGAAACAAGCTGATCCAGAGGCCCCCATGGCTGAAGCCTTGTTGCTCAAAAGCCCCCCACGAAGCTTATGGCAGACAGCTGTCCTCTGTGAAGAAAGGAGCACACAGGAGCTCACAGAGCCTCCTGAAGGCACGGAAATGAGAAAGCCCACCAGTGCATCCGTCATCAGGCCAGTGCTGCCTGTCTTTCTGGCAGGGAACAGGGCATATTTCCGGGAGGCTGGGGGTCAGGTTGCATGTCCCCTCCAATGAAGGAGGCTTGAGGGCTGAGCGCCTTCCAAGGAATTGCCAGCCCCCTGTTTCAATTGGGAAAACCCTCTTCTCCTCCCAGGGGCTGTCCAGCTGGGAAGACTAGTCAGCAAGCAAAGGTGTTCAGAGGGCACCTGTGAGGCTGGAATCCTTGTGCCTACCAAAGGGAAGTTGACTGCCTTCCCTGGCAGGCACCAATGTGCGGGTTAACACACGGCATCTGTCCCTGCATTTCCGGAGCTGTGACAAGACACAGAGGCTGCACCCACAGTCTGTGCATGAAGACACTTTCCTCAGCACAGAGACTGCAGGCTGAGAGGTCATAGAAAGTGAAGACCTTTGGAAGGCCTGAGGGATCCTCTGGCATGCTGAGGCCTAGCCTTGCAAAGGGAACCTCTGTGGCACTTCCCCAGGGAGGTGATCAGGTGCAACATCAGTTAGAGGTATGCAGCCCTCTCCTAGGAGCTCCCAGGCCGAGGGCTCAGCACAGTGCTTATGCAGAGCAGCTCAGCTGTCCTCACTTTGAGCAGGAGGCCTGCTGGAAGCGGAAAGTAGGGACTAGGTGTGTGTTGCCAAGGCTGATGGAAAGCTGGGGACATCAACCTCTCGAACGAGGAGAGCAGGGCAGAGGCTTTCCCTCAGTACACAAACAAGCTGCTCCACAGGCCCCCGTGGCTGGAGCCCTGTGGCT
Organism: Hippopotamus amphibius kiboko; assembly: GCF_030028045.1. Lineage (NCBI taxonomy): Eukaryota > Metazoa > Chordata > Mammalia > Artiodactyla > Hippopotamidae > Hippopotamus > Hippopotamus amphibius. The sequence goes on from NW_026648324.1 coordinate 13,974, forward strand.
CCGCATTCCCAGGAAACGCCTTTGGCACACAGTGGTCCTGCATGCAATATGGTGCACACAGGAGCTGACACAACCTTGGAGGGAGCACAGAATCATGAAAGCAATCCATGGAGAAGAATGCCCAGGCACCTGAGGCATGCCTTGCTGGAGGCAGAAATGGAACCTTACCTGGAGGCTTGTGGTCAGGTTTCATTCCCCTTTAAGGGAGGGGGCTTGAGGGATGAGTTCCTCCCTAGAATGGCAAGCTGCATGTTTGTTGGGGGAAACTCTCTGTTCCTGCCAGAAGCTTGCCAGCAGTGAAGGGAAGGTGGGGAGCAACAGGGTTTGGAGGACCACTTGGAGGTGGCAAGCCTCACGCTGTGCAAAGGGGGCATTGTCCTTCCTTTCTCACAGCAGATGCCAAGGGAAGGCTGCAGTCTCTCCACTGTGACAGGATACACAGTCCCAGGCCTCCGTCTTTAGAACAAGCCAATATCCTCGGCAGATCGATGGCACACCTTGCGGGGCATAACAAAGTGTAGGCCTTAGGGAGGCCTAGGGTTCTCTGTCTTTGTGGAAGCCTAGCTGTGCAGAGGGAAAGGGTGTCCTGCTTTCCCAGGCAGTTTCTACAAGTTAGCTTCTACTGGTGGTAGATGGACCACTGGGAGAAGCTCCCAGGGTGAACGTGAAGCACAGGGATTTCTCCATGCAGCCAGCATTTCCCACATAGAGCAGGCCTTTCTGGCCCAGAATGAAGGGCCTCGAGCTGTGTTGCTGAGGCTCTTTGTAGTGCAGAGCAATCAGCACTCTAGCCAGGAGAGCAGGGCAGAGCCCTGAACTCTGCACACACACCAGCTGTGGCCAAAGGACACTGTGGTCAGCTTGCGAGGAACCCCCAGATGCAGCTCTGGTCACACAGTGGTCCTCCAAAGATCACTGCTTGAGAGATACAGGGTGCTTGCCATTCCTTGCTAGGACCCCATCCCACAACACTCTGGAACTCGAGGGTGAATGGTCATTGATCCGTAGAATCCAGATGAGCTGCAGTCTCTCCATTTAGAAAGGCCTGCAGCAGGGGCAATGAAACCTTGGTCCAAGTAGTGCTTCCATGGGAGAGTGCCACTCATTGCAGACGTGTGCTGGGGGTCACTCTGCTTTCCATGGGGAACACTGTGTGTGGAACATCTTCCCTGTGTGCCAAAAGTCTCTGTAGTGCCTGGTGCCCATGGAATCCCCTTTGTATACAAAGCCATGTTGAAGACATGCTTGCCATGCTTGCAGAGCTACAATTCCCAACTTTCCAACTGCCCGAGGAACACCATTCTAGGGAATCCCAGAATGCCAGGCAGGACTGCCTGTGGGAGGAATGTGGAACTGCAATGAGAGAAATGCTGTGCTACGTGCTCACCCTGGGAAATCCTACCTGAGGTGTCTCTGCCTCAGAGAGATCCTTGAATGTGCCTCCAGCCTGCACTAAATGGAAATGATGACCATGAACACTGCTAGTCCCTGGCAAGTCCCTGTATCACCTAGGATTCCCTAAGACCTGCCTCACGTAGACCATTCACAGCACGCAGGCCCACTACTGAGCAAAGTTCATTTGAGAATGTCCCAGTGTGTGGCATGCATAGCTCTTTGCCTGCTCAGAAGCTGCAGGGACACAGGCTGTGTGTCCCCATTCACATGGAAGCCTGATGACCAAAGACCCAGGACCCCATTGTAAAGCAGGATTCCAGAGGCCTGTAAGCTGCATGCTGATCTCCTTTGCTACTTGATTTTTCTTCCCTGCTGGCAAGCCGCTTATTGGAAAGGGGAGTGTCTTCCAAGGAAACAGGGTGCTTGCCATCCCTTGCAAGGAGCTCAGCAGACAACACTGTTGATCTGGAGGACACACGAAACGTGACAATTGGCCTCTGAAGAGGTGGCAGCTTTTCCGTCCAGAAAGGCCTGCAGCACGTTCCCTGAAACTCTAGTCCATGTACTCTTGAAGTGCTCAGGAGCCTTGCAGGAAGAGATGCACACTGTGTCGGCACCATTTGGCATGGGAGAACACTGTGTGCCAAAAGTCTCTCCTGCAGCTTCAGAGCACCCTCCATTCCACAGGCACTTTGCATCCACTGTGTTGTCAGAGCAAAGGCCAGAGCAGGACACTCTATCTTGCTAGCTTGTGTAGCAAGAGGTCCCCCTACTTTGAAACGGCCTCTGGAAGGCAGTTCTAGACAGGCTTTAACTTCCATGCTTGTCAAGCTAGCTCAGGGGCCTGGAGCTATGTCGTAAGCACTGTGTGCTTTGCCTTCCCCATGGATCTCCTTCCTGTCCGCATGCTACCTCAAGCTGACATTCAAATTGGGAAGCAGAATGGAGAGAAAGGACAGCTTTGCCTGGAGCCCTGCCAGTGCATGGCAAGGTCTTCTAGGCCTACTGGGGCCTTCTCCTGCTAAGGCCATACATGGCATTCAGACACTCTGGGGGAGCAAAATGCATTCATGAAAGTGCCCCGTTGGGACAGGTGTTTCTGCTGGTGGTTCAGAAGCTGCAGAAACAGAGGCTGGCTGGCCACTTTAAAGGCGGGCCCTGATGTGATAAGAAGTTATTTCCTCATTGGGAAGCGAGATAGCTGTGGCCTCCAAGCTTCAAGGAAATCACACTTGCTACCCATCTTCTCTTCACTGCTGACAAGTGTCCCAGATATCATGTGAGTCTACTCCAAAGAAACCGGGTGCTTGCCCTTCCTGGCCTGGATGGCATCCCACAGCACTCTGTCATTTGAGGTGAAAAAAAAAGACTGATAGGCTCTAGGTGAGCTGCAGGTTCTCCATCCAGAAATGGCTGCAGCCCAAATGGTCTCTACTGGCTCCCTAGCACAGAGATTGCAGGCTGAGAAGGCATGACAATAGTAAGGACCATGGGAAGGCTACAGGACCCTGGTACTTGTTGAGGCCTAGCAGTGCAAAGGGAAAGTGTGTTGCAGTTCTCCATGTAGGTCATCCAATCCAGCTTCACTTAGAAGGAGGGAGCTCTCCAGTAGGAGCTCCCAGGCAGAGGGCTCAGCACAGAGCTTATACACCACTGCTCAGGTGTTCTCACTGAGAGCAGGAGGCCTGACTGAAATGGAAAGAAGGGCCTAGGTGTGTGTTCCTGAGGCTGCTGGCATGCTGGGGACATCAACCTCTCTAACAAGGAGAGCAGGGGGAGCTTTTCCCTCAGCACAGAAACAAGCTGATCCAGAGGCCCCCATGGCTGAAGCCTTGTTGCTCAAAAGCCCCCCACGAAGCTTATGGCAGACAGCTGTCCTCTGTGAAGAAAGGAGCACACAGGAGCTCACAGAGCCTCCTGAAGGCACGGAAATGAGAAAGCCCACCAGTGCATCCGTCATCAGGCCAGTGCTGCCTGTCTTTCTGGCAGGGAACAGGGCATATTTCCGGGAGGCTGGGGGTCAGGTTGCATGTCCCCTCCAATGAAGGAGGCTTGAGGGCTGAGCGCCTTCCAAGGAATTGCCAGCCCCCTGTTTCAATTGGGAAAACCCTCTTCTCCTCCCAGGGGCTGTCCAGCTGGGAAGACTAGTCAGCAAGCAAAGGTGTTCAGAGGGCACCTGTGAGGCTGGAATCCTTGTGCCTACCAAAGGGAAGTTGACTGCCTTCCCTGGCAGGCACCAATGTGCGGGTTAACACACGGCATCTGTCCCTGCATTTCCGGAGCTGTGACAAGACACAGAGGCTGCACCCACAGTCTGTGCATGAAGACACTTTCCTCAGCACAGAGACTGCAGGCTGAGAGGTCATAGAAAGTGAAGACCTTTGGAAGGCCTGAGGGATCCTCTGGCATGCTGAGGCCTAGCCTTGCAAAGGGAACCTCTGTGGCACTTCCCCAGGGAGGTGATCAGGTGCAACATCAGTTAGAGGTATGCAGCCCTCTCCTAGGAGCTCCCAGGCCGAGGGCTCAGCACAGTGCTTATGCAGAGCAGCTCAGCTGTCCTCACTTTGAGCAGGAGGCCTGCTGGAAGCGGAAAGTAGGGACTAGGTGTGTGTTGCCAAGGCTGATGGAAAGCTGGGGACATCAACCTCTCGAACGAGGAGAGCAGGGCAGAGGCTTTCCCTCAGTACACAAACAAGCTGCTCCACAGGCCCCCGTGGCTGGAGCCCTGTGGCTCCGCATTCCCAGGAAACGCCTTTGGCACACAGTGGTCCTGCATGCAATATGGTGCACACAGGAGCTGACACAACCTTGGAGGGAGCACAGAATCATGAAAGCAATCCATGGAGAAGAATGCCCAGGCACCTGAGGCATGCCTTGCTGGAGGCAGAAATGGAACCTTCCCTGGAGGCTTGTGGTCAGGTTTCATTCCCCTTTAAGGGAGGGGGCTTGAGGGATGAGTTCCTCCCTAGAATGGCAAGCTGCATGTTTGTTGGGGGAAACTCTCTGTTCCTGCCAGAAGCTTGCCAGCAGTGAAGGGAAGGTGGGGAGCAACAGGGTTTGGAGGACCACTTGGAGGTGGCAAGCCTCACGCTGTGCAAAGGGGGCATTGTCCTTCCTTTCTCACAGCAGATGCCAAGGGAAGGCTGCAGTCTCTCCACTGTGACAGGATACACAGTCCCAGGCCTCCGTCTTTAGAACAAGCCAATATCCTCGGCAGATCGATGGCACACCTTGCGGGGCATAACAAAGTGTAGGCCTTAGGGAGGCCTAGGGTTCTCTGTCTTTGTGGAAGCCTAGCTGTGCAGAGGGAAAGGGTGTCCTGCTTTCCCAGGCAGTTTCTACAAGTTAGCTTCTACTGGTGGTAGATGGACCACTGGGAGAAGCTCCCAGGGTGAACGTGAAGCACAGGGATTTCTCCATGCAGCCAGCATTTCCCACATAGAGCAGGCCTTTCTGGCCCAGAATGAAGGGCTTCGAGCTGTGTTGCTGAGGCTCTTTGTAGTGCAGAGCAATCAGCACTCTAGCCAGGAGAGCAGGGCAGAGCCCTGAACTCTGCACACACACCAGCTGTGGCCAAAGGACACTGTGGTCAGCTTGCGAGGAACCCCCAGATGCAGCTCTGGTCACACAGTGGTCCTCCAAAGATCACTGCTTGAGAGATACAGGGTGCTTGCCATTCCTTGCTAGGACCCCATCCCACAACACTCTGGAACTCGAGGGTGAATGGTCATTGATCCGTAGAATCCAGATGAGCTGCAGTCTCTCCATTTAGAAAGGCCTGCAGCAGGGGCAATGAAACCTTGGTCCAAGTAGTGCTTCCATGGGAGAGTGCCACTCATTGCAGACGTGTGCTGGGGGTCACTCTGCTTTCCATGGGGAACACTGTGTGTGGAACATCTTCCCTGTGTGCCAAAAGTCTCTGTAGTGCCTGGTGCCCATGGAATCCCCTTTGTATACAAAGCCATGTTGAAGACATGCTTGCCATGCTTGCAGAGCTACAATTCCCAACTTTCCAACTGCCCGAGGAACACCATTCTAGGGAATCCCAGAATGCCAGGCAGGACTGCCTGTGGGAGGAATGTGGAACTGCAATGAGAGAAATGCTGTGCTACGTGCTCACCCTGGGAAATCCTACCTGAGGTGTCTCTGCCTCAGAGAGATCCTTGAATGTGCCTCCAGCCTGCACTAAATGGAAATGATGACCATGAACACTGCTAGTCCCTGGCAAGTCCCTGTATCACCTAGGATTCCGTAAGACCTGCCTCACGTAGACCATTCACAGCATGCAGGCCCACTACTGAGCAAAGTTCATTTGAGAATGTCCCAGTGTGTGGCATGCATAGCTCTTTGCCTGCTCAGAAGCTGCAGGGACACAGGCTGTGTGTCCCCATTCACATGGAAGCCTGATGACCAAAGACCCAGGACCCCATTGTAAAGCAGGATTCCAGAGGCCTGTAAGCTGCATGCTGATCTCCTTTGCTACTTGATTTTTCTTCCCTGCTGGCAAGCCACTTATTGGAAAGGGGAGTGTCTTCCAAGGAAACAGGGTGCTTGCCATCCCTTGCAAGGAGCTCAGCAGACAACACTGTTGATCTGGAGGACACACGAAACGTGACAATTGGCCTCTGAAGAGGTGGCAGCTTTTCCGTCCAGAAAGGCCTGCAGCACGTTCCCTGAAACTCTAGTCCATGTACTCTTGAAGTGCTCAGGAGCCTTGCAGGAGGAGATGCACACTGTGTCGGCACCATTTGGCATGGGAGAACACTGTGTGCCAAAAGTCTCTCCTGCAGCTTCAGAGCACCCTCCATTCCACAGGCACTTTGCATCCACTGTGTTGTCAGAGCAAAGGCCAGAGCAGGACACTCTATCTTGCTAGCTTGTGTAGCAAGAGGTCCCCCTACTTTGAAACGGCCTCTGGAAGGCAGTTCTAGACAGGCTTTAACTTCCATGCTTGTCAAGCTAGCTCAGGGGCCTGGAGCTATGTCGTAAGCACTGTGTGCTTTGCCTTCCCCATGGATCTCCTTCCTGTCCGCATGCTACCTCAAGCTGACATTCAAATTGGGAAGCAGAATGGAGAGAAAGGACAGCTTTGCCTGGAGCCCTGCCAGTGCATGGCAAGGTCTTCTAGGCCTACTGGGGGCCTTCTCCTGCTAAGGCCATACATGGCATTCAGACACTCTGGGGGAGCAAAATGCATTCATGAAAGTGCCCCGTTGGGGCAGGTGTTTCTGCTGGTGGTTCAGAAGCTGCAGAAACAGAGGCTGGCTGGCCACTTTAAAGGCGGGCCCTGATGTGATAAGAAGTTATTTCCTCATTGGGAAGCGAGATAGCTGTGGCCTCCAAGCTTCAAGGAAATCACACTTGCTACCCATCTTCTCTTCACTGCTGACAAGTGTCCCAGAGATCACGTGAGTCTACTCCAAAGAAACCGGGTGCTTGCCCTTCCTGGCCTGGATGGCATCCCACAGCACTCTGTCATTTGAGGTGAAAAAAAAAGACTGATAGGCTCTAGGTGAGCTGCAGGTTCTCCATCCAGAAATGGCTGCAGCCCAAATGGTCTCTACTGGCTCCCTAGCACAGAGATTGCAGGCCGAGAAGGCATGACAATAGTAAGGACCATGGGAAGGCTACAGGACCCTGGTACTTGTTGAGGCCTAGCAGTGCAAAGGGAAAGTGTGTTGCAGTTCTCCATGTAGGTCATCCAATCCAGCTTCACTTAGAAGGAGGGAGCTCTCCAGTAGGAGCTCCCAGGCAGAGGGCTCAGCACAGAGCTTATACACCACTGCTCAGGTGTTCTCACTGAGAGCAGGAGGCCTGACTGAAATGGAAAGAAGGGCCTAGGTGTGTGTTCCTGAGGCTGCTGGCATGCTGGGGACATCAACCTCTCTAACAAGGAGAGCAGGGGGAGCTTTTCCCTCAGCACAGAAACAAGCTGATCCAGAGGCCCCCATGGCTGAAGCCTTGTTGCTCAAAAGCCCCCCACGAAGCTTATGGCAGACAGCTGTCCTCTGTGAAGAAAGGAGCACACAGGAGCTCACAGAGCCTCCTGAAGGCACGGAAATGAGAAAGCCCACCAGTGCATCCGTCATCAGGCCAGTGCTGCCTGTCTTTCTGGCAGGGAACAGGGCATATTTCCGGGAGGCTGGGGGTCAGGTTGCATGTCCCCTCCAATGAAGGAGGCTTGAGGGCTGAGCGCCTTCCAAGGAATTGCCAGCCCCCTGTTTCAATTGGGAAAACCCTCTTCTCCTCCCAGGGGCTGTCCAGCTGGGAAGACTAGTCAGCAAGCAAAGGTGTTCAGAGGGCACCTGTGAGGCTGGAATCCTTGTGCCTACCAAAGGGAAGTTGACTGCCTTCCCTGGCAGGCACCAATGTGCGGGTTAACACACGGCATCTGTCCCTGCATTTTCGGAGCTGTGACAAGACACAGAGGCTGCACCCACAGTCTGTGCATGAAGACACTTTCCTCAGCACAGAGACTGCAGGCTGAGAGGTCATAGAAAGTGAAGACCTTTGGAAGGCCTGAGGGATCCTCTGGCATGCTGAGGCCTAGCCTTGCAAAGGGAACCTCTGTGGCACTTCCCCAGGGAGGTGATCAGGTGCAACATCAGTTAGAGGTATGCAGCCCTCTCCTAGGAGCTCCCAGGCCGAGGGCTCAGCACAGTGCTTATGCAGAGCAGCTCAGCTGTCCTCACTTTGAGCAGGAGGCCTGCTGGAAGCGGAAAGTAGGGACTAGGTGTGTGTTGCCAAGGCTGATGGAAAGCTGGGGACATCAACCTCTCGAACGAGGAGAGCAGGGCAGAGGCTTTCCCTCAGTACACAAACAAGCTGCTCCACAGGCCCCCGTGGCTGGAGCCCTGTGGCTCCGCATTCCCAGGAAACGCCTTTGGCACACAGTGGTCCTGCATGCAATATGGTGCACACAGGAGCTGACACAACCTTGGAGGGAGCACAGAATCATGAAAGCAATCCATGGAGAAGAATGCCCAGGCACCTGAGGCATGCCTTGCTGGAGGCAGAAATGGAACCTTCCCTGGAGGCTTGTGGTCAGGTTTCATTCCCCTTTAAGGGAGGGGGCTTGAGGGATGAGTTCCTCCCTAGAATGGCAAGCTGCATGTTTGTTGGGGGAAACTCTCTGTTCCTGCCAGAAGCTTGCCAGCAGTGAAGGGAAGGTGGGGAGCAACAGGGTTTGGAGGACCACTTGGAGGTGGCAAGCCTCACGCTGTGCAAAGGGGGCATTGTCCTTCCTTTCTCACAGCAGATGCCAAGGGAAGGCTGCAGTCTCTCCACTGTGACAGGATACACAGTCCCAGGCCTCCGTCTTTAGAACAAGCCAATATCCTCGGCAGATCGATGGCACACCTTGCGGGGCATAACAAAGTGTAGGCCTTAGGGAGGCCTAGGGTTCTCTGTCTTTGTGGAAGCCTAGCTGTGCAGAGGGAAAGGGTGTCCTGCTTTCCCAGGCAGTTTCTACAAGTTAGCTTCTACTGGTGGTAGATGGACCACTGGGAGAAGCTCCCAGGGTGAACGTGAAGCACAGGGATTTCTCCATGCAGCCAGCATTTCCCACATAGAGCAGGCCTTTCTGGCCCAGAATGAAGGGCTTCGAGCTGTGTTGCTGAGGCTCTTTGTAGTGCAGAGCAATCAGCACTCTAGCCAGGAGAGCAGGGCAGAGCCCTGAACTCTGCACACACACCAGCTGTGGCCAAAGGACACTGTGGTCAGCTTGCGAGGAACCCCCAGATGCAGCTCTGGTCACACAGTGGTCCTCCAAAGATCACTGCTTGAGAGATACAGGGTGCTTGCCATTCCTTGCTAGGACCCCATCCCACAACACTCTGGAACTCGAGGGTGAATGGTCATTGATCCGTAGAATCCAGATGAGCTGCAGTCTCTCCATTTAGAAAGGCCTGCAGCAGGGGCAATGAAACCTTGGTCCAAGTAGTGCTTCCATGGGAGAGTGCCACTCATTGCAGACGTGTGCTGGGGGTCACTCTGCTTTCCATGGGGAACACTGTGTGTGGAACATCTTCCCTGTGTGCCAAAAGTCTCTGTAGTGCCTGGTGCCCATGGAATCCCCTTTGTATACAAAGCCATGTTGAAGACATGCTTGCCATGCTTGCAGAGCTACAATTCCCAACTTTCCAACTGCCCAAGGAACACCATTCTAGGGAATCCCAGAATGCCAGGCAGGACTGCCTGTGGGAGGAGTGTGGAACTGCAATGAGAGAAATGCTGTGCTACGTGCTCACCCTGGGAAATCCTACCTGAGGTGTCTCTGCCTCAGAGAGATCCTTGAATGTGCCTCCAGCCTGCACTAAATGGAAATGATGACCATGAACACTGCTAGTCCCTGGCAAGTCCCTGTATCACCTAGGATTCCCTAAGACCTGCCTCACGTAGACCATTCACAGCATGCAGGCCCACTACTGAGCAAAGTTCATTTGAGAATGTCCCAGTGTGTGGCATGCATAGCTCTTTGCCTGCTCAGAAGCTGCAGGGACACAGGCTGTGTGTCCCCATTCACATGGAAGCCTGATGACCAAAGACCCAGGACCCCATTGTAAAGCAGGATTCCAGAGGCCTGTAAGCTGCATGCTGATCTCCTTTGCTACTTGATTTTTCTTCCCTGCTGGCAAGCCACTTATTGGAAAGGGGAGTGTCTTCCAAGGAAACAGGGTGCTTGCCATCCCTTGCAAGGAGCTCAGCAGACAACACTGTTGATCTGGAGGACACACGAAACGTGACAATTGGCCTCTGAAGAGGTGGCAGCTTTTCCGTCCAGAAAGGCCTGCAGCACGTTCCCTGAAACTCTAGTCCATGTACTCTTGAAGTGCTCAGGAGCCTTGCAGGAGGAGATGCACACTGTGTCGGCACCATTTGGCATGGGAGAACACTGTGTGCCAAAAGTCTCTCCTGCAGCTTCAGAGCACCCTCCATTCCACAGGCACTTTGCATCCACTGTGTTGTCAGAGCAAAGGCCAGAGCAGGACACTCTATCTTGCTAGCTTGTGTAGCAAGAGGTCCCCCTACTTTGAAACGGCCTCTGGAAGGCAGTTCTAGACAGGCTTTAACTTCCATGCTTGTCAAGCTAGCTCAGGGGCCTGGAGCTATGTCGTAAGCACTGTGTGCTTTGCCTTCCCCATGGATCTCCTTCCTGTCCGCATGCTACCTCAAGCTGACATTCAAATTGGGAAGCAGAATGGAGAGAAAGGACAGCTTTGCCTGGAGCCCTGCCAGTGCATGGCAAGGTCTTCTAGGCCTACTGGGGGCCTTCTCCTGCTAAGGCCATACATGGCATTCAGACACTCTGGGGGAGCAAAATGCATTCATGAAAGTGCCCCGTTGGGGCAGGTGTTTCTGCTGGTGGTTCAGAAGCTGCAGAAACAGAGGCTGGCTGGCCACTTTAAAGGCGGGCCCTGATGTGATAAGAAGTTATTTCCTCATTGGGAAGCGAGATAGCTGTGGCCTCCAAGCTTCAAGGAAATCACACTTGCTACCCATCTTCTCTTCACTGCTGACAAGTGTCCCAGAGATCACGTGAGTCTACTCCAAAGAAACCGGGTGCTTGCCCTTCCTGGCCTGGATGGCATCCCACAGCACTCTGTCATTTGAGGTGAAAAAAAAAGACTGATAAGCTCTAGGTGAGCTGCAGGTTCTCCATCCAGAAATGGCTGCAGCCCAAATGGTCTCTACTGGCTCCCTAGCACAGAGATTGCAGGCCGAGAAGGCATGACAATAGTAAGGACCATGGGAAGGCTACAGGACCCTGGTACTTGTTGAGGCCTAGCAGTGCAAAGGGAAAGTGTGTTGCAGTTCTCCATGTAGGTCATCCAATCCAGCTTCACTTAGAAGGAGGGAGCTCTCCAGTAGGAGCTCCCAGGCAGAGGGCTCAGCACAGAGCTTATACACCACTGCTCAGGTGTTCTCACTGAGAGCAGGAGGCCTGACTGAAATGGAAAGAAGGGCCTAGGTGTGTGTTCCTGAGGCTGCTGGCATGCTGGGGACATCAACCTCTCTAACAAGGAGAGCAGGGGGAGCTTTTCCCTCAGCACAGAAACAAGCTGATCCAGAGGCCCCCATGGCTGAAGCCTTGTTGCTCAAAAGCCCCCCACGAAGCTTATGGCAGACAGCTGTCCTCTGTGAAGAAAGGAGCACACAGGAGCTCACAGAGCCTCCTGAAGGCACGGAAATGAGAAAGCCCACCAGTGCATCCGTCATCAGGCCAGTGCTGCCTGTCTTTCTGGCAGGGAACAGGGCATATTTCCGGGAGGCTGGGGGTCAGGTTGCATGTCCCCTCCAATGAAGGAGGCTTGAGGGCTGAGCGCCTTCCAAGGAATTGCCAGCCCCCTGTTTCAATTGGGAAAACCCTCTTCTCCTCCCAGGGGCTGTCCAGCTGGGAAGACTAGTCAGCAAGCAAAGGTGTTCAGAGGGCACCTGTGAGGCTGGAATCCTTGTGCCTACCAAAGGGAAGTTGACTGCCTTCCCTGGCAGGCACCAATGTGCGGGTTAACACACGGCATCTGTCCCTGCATTTTCGGAGCTGTGACAAGACACAGAGGCTGCACCCACAGTCTGTGCATGAAGACACTTTCCTCAGCACAGAGACTGCAGGCTGAGAGGTCATAGAAAGTGAAGGCCTTTGGAAGGCCTGAGGGATCCTCTGGCATGCTGAGGCCTAGCCTTGCAAAGGGAACCTCTGTGGCACTTCCCCAGGGAGGTGATCAGGTGCAACATCAGTTAGAGGTATGCAGCCCTCTCCTAGGAGCTCCCAGGCCGAGGGCTCAGCACAGTGCTTATGCAGAGCAGCTCAGCTGTCCTCACTTTGAGCAGGAGGCCTGCTGGAAGCGGAAAGTAGGGACTAGGTGTGTGTTGCCAAGGCTGATGGAAAGCTGGGGACATCAACCTCTCGAACGAGGAGAGCAGGGCAGAGGCTTTCCCTCAGTACACAAACAAGCTGCTCCACAGGCCCCCGTGGCTGGAGCCCTGTGGCTCCGCATTCCCAGGAAACGCCTTTGGCACACAGTGGTCCTGCATGCAATATGGTGCACACAGGAGCTGACACAACCTTGGAGGGAGCACAGAATCATGAAAGCAATCCATGGAGAAGAATGCCCAGGCACCTGAGGCATGCCTTGCTGGAGGCAGAAATGGAACCTTCCCTGGAGGCTTGTGGTCAGGTTTCATTCCCCTTTAAGGGAGGGGGCTTGAGGGATGAGTTCCTCCCTAGAATGGCAAGCTGCATGTTTCTTGGGGGAAACTCTCTGTTCCTGCCAGAAGCTTGCCAGCAGTGAAGGGAAGGTGGGGAGCAACAGGGTTTGGAGGACCACTTGGAGGTGGCAAGCCTCACGCTGTGCAAAGGGGGCATTGTCCTTCCTTTCTCACAGCAGATGCCAAGGGAAGGCTGCAGTCTCTCCACTGTGACAGGATACACAGTCCCAGGCCTCCGTCTTTAGAACAAGCCAATATCCTCGGCAGATCGATGGCACACCTTGCGGGGCATAACAAAGTGAAGGCCTTAGGGAGGCCTAGGGTTCTCTGTCTTTGTGGAATCCTAGCTGTGCAGAGGGAAAGGGTGTCCTGCTTTCCCAGGCAGTTTCTACAAGTTAGCTTCTACTGGTGGTAGATGGACCACTGGGAGAAGCTCCCAGGGTGAACGTGAAGCACAGGGATTTCTCCATGCAGCCAGCATTTCCCACATAGAGCAGGCCTTTCTGGCCCAGAATGAAGGGCCTCGAGCTGTGTTGCTGAGGCTCTTTGTAGTGCAGAGCAATCAGCACTCTAGCCAGGAGAGCAGGGCAGAGCCCTGAACTCTGCACACACACCAGCTGTGGCCAAAGGACACTGTGGTCAGCTTGCGAGGAACCCCCAGATGCAGCTCTGGTCACACAGTGGTCCTCCAAAGATCACTGCTTGAGAGATACAGGGTGCTTGCCATTCCTTGCTAGGACCCCATCCCACAACACTCTGGAACTCGAGGGTGAATGGTCATTGATCCGTAGCCTCCAGATGAGCTGCAGTCTCTCCATTTAGAAAGGCCTGCAGCAGGGGCAATGAAACCTTGGTCCAAGTAGTGCTTCCATGGGAGAGTGCCACTCATTGCAGACGTGTGCTGGGGGTCACTCTGCTTTCCATGGGGAACACTGTGTGTGGAACATCTTCCCTGTGTGCCAAAAGTCTCTGTAGTGCCTGGTGCCCATGGAATCCCCTTTGTATACAAAGCCATGTTGAAGACATGCTTGCCATGCTTGCAGAGCTACAATTCCCAACTTGCCAACTGCCCGAGGAACACCATTCTAGGGAATCCCAGAATGCCAGGCAGGACTGCCTGTGGGAGGAGTGTGGAACTGCAATGAGAGAAATGCTGTGCTACGTGCTCCCCCTGGGAAATCCTACCTGAGGTGTCTCTGCCTCAGAGAGATCCTTGAATGTGCCTCCAGCCTGCACTAAATGGAAATGATGACCATGAACACTGCTAGTCCCTGGCAAGTCCCTGTATCACCTAGGATTCCCTAAGACCTGCCTCACATAGACCATTCACAGCACGCAGGCCCACTACTGAGCAAAGTTCATTTGAGAATGTCCCAGTGTGTGGCATGCATAGCTCTTTGCCTGCTCAGAAGCTGCAGGGACACAGGCTGTGTGTCCCCATTCACATGGAAGCCTGATGACCAAAGACCCAGGACCCCATTGTAAAGCAGGATTCCAGAGGCCTGTAAGCTGCATGCTGATCTCCTTTGCTACTTGATTTTTCTTCCCTGCTGGCAAGCCGCTTATTGGAAAGGGGAGTGTCTTCCAAGGAAACAGGGTGCTTGCCATCCCTTGCAAGGAGCTCAGCAGACAACACTGTTGATCTGGAGGACACACGAAACGTGACAATTGGCCTCTGAAGAGGTGGCAGCTTTTCCGTCCAGAAAGGCCTGCAGCACGTTCCCTGAAACTCTAGTCCATGTACTCTTGAAGTGCTCAGGAGCCTTGCAGGAAGAGATGCACACTGTGTCGGCACCATTTGGCATGGGAGAACACTGTGTGCCAAAAGTCTCTCCTGCAGCTTCAGAGCACCCTCCATTCCACAGGCACTTTGCATCCACTGTGTTGTCAGAGCAAAGGCCAGAGCAGGACACTCTATCTTGCTAGCTTGTGTAGCAAGAGGTCCCCCTACTTTGAAACGGCCTCTGGAAGGCAGTTCTAGACAGGCTTTAACTTCCATGCTTGTCAAGCTAGCTCAGGGGCCTGCAGCTATGTCGTAAGCACTGTGTGCTTTGCCTTCCCCATGGATCTCCTTCCTGTCCGCATGCTACCTCAAGCTGACATTCAAATTGGGAAGCAGAATGGAGAGAAAGGACAGCTTTGCATGGAGCCCTGCCAGTGCATGGCAAGGTCTTCTAGGCCTACTGGGGCCTTCTCCTGCTAAGGCCATACATGGCATTCAGACACTCTGGGGGAGCAAAATGCATTCATGAAAGTGCCCCGTTGGGGCAGGTGTTTCTGCTGGTGGTTCAGAAGCTGCAGAAACAGAGGCTGGCTGGCCACTTTAAAGGCGGGCCCTGATGTGATAAGAAGTTATTTCCTCATTGGGAAGCGAGATAGCTGTGGCCTCCCAGCTTCAAGGAAATCACACTTGCTACCCATCTTCTCTTCACTGCTGACAAGTGTCCCAGAGATCACGCGAGTCTACTCCAAAGAAACCGGGTGCTTGCCCTTCCTGGCCTGGATGGCATCCCACAGCACTCTGTCATTTGAGGTGAAAAAAAAAGACTGATAGGCTCTAGGTGAGCTGCAGGTTCTCCATCCAGAAATGGCTGCAGCCCAAATGGTCTCTACTGGCTCCCTAGCACAGAGATTGCAGGCTGAGAAGGCATGACAATAGTAAGGACCATGGGAAGGCTACAGGACCCTGGTACTTGTTGAGGCCTAGCAGTGCAAAGGGAAAGTGTGTTGCAGTTCTCCATGTAGGTCATCCAATCCAGCTTCACTTAGAAGGAGGGAGCTCTCCAGTAGGAGCTCCCAGGCAGAGGGCTCAGCACAGAGCGTATACACCACTGCTCAGGTGTTCTCACTGAGAGCAGGAGGCCTGACTGAAATGGAAAGAAGGGCCTAGGTGTGTGTTCCTGAGGCTGCTGGCATGCTGGGGACATCAACCTCTCTAACAAGGAGAGCAGGGGGAGCTTTTCCCTCAGCACAGAAACAAGCTGATCCAGAGGCCCCCATGGCTGAAGCCTTGTTGCTCAAAAGCCCCCCACGAAGCTTATGGCAGACAGCTGTCCTCTGTGAAGAAAGGAGCACACAGGAGCTCACAGAGCCTCCTGAAGGCACGGAAATGAGAAAGCCCACCAGTGCATCCGTCATCAGGCCAGTGCTGCCTGTCTTTCTGGCAGGGAACAGGGCATATTTCCGGGAGGCTGGGGGTCAGGTTGCATGTCCCCTCCAATGAAGGAGGCTTGAGGGCTGAGCGCCTTCCAAGAAATTGCCAGCCCCCTGTTTCAATTGGGAAAATCCTCTTCTCCTCCCAGGGGCTGTCCAGCTGGGAAGACTAGTCAGCAAGCAAAGGTGTTCAGAGGGCACCTGTGAGGCTGGAATCCTTGTGCCTACCAAAGGGAAGTTGACTGCCTTCCCTGGCAGGCACCAATGTGCGGGTTAACACACGGCATCTGTCCCTGCATTTTCGGAGCTGTGACAAGACACAGAGGCTGCACCCACAGTCTGTGCATGAAGACACTTTCCTCAGCACAGAGACTGCAGGCTGAGAGGTCATAGAAAGTGAAGACCTTTGGAAGGCCTGAGGGATCCTCTGGCATGCTGAGGCCTATCCTTGCAAAGGGAACCTCTGTGGCCCTTCCCCAGGGAGGTGATCAGGTGCAACATCAGTTAGAGGTATGCAGCCCTCTCCTAGGAGCTCCCAGGCCGAGGGCTCAGCACAGTGCTTATGCAGAGCAGCTCAGCTGTCCTCACTTTGAGCAGGAGGCCTGCTGGAAGCGGAAAGTAGGGACTAGGTGTGTGTTGCCAAGGCTGATGGAAAGCTGGGGACATCAACCTCTCGAACGAGGAGAGCAGGGCAGAGGCTTTCCCTCAGTACACAAACAAGCTGCTCCACAGGCCCCCGTGGCTGGAGCCCTGTGGCTCCGCATTCCCAGGAAACGCCTTTGGCACACAGTGGTCCTGCATGCAATATGGTGCACACAGGAGCTGACACAACCTTGGAGGGAGCAGAGAATCATGAAAGCAATCCATGGAGAAGAATGCCCAGGCACCTGAGGCATGCCTTGCTGGAGGCAGAAATGGAACCTTCCCTGGAGGCTTGTGGTCAGGTTTCATTCCCCTTTAAGGGAGGGGGCTTGAGGGATGAGTTCCTCCCTAGAATGGCAAGCTGCATGTTTGTTGGGGGAAACTCTCTGTTCCTGCCAGAAGCTTGCCAGCAGTGAAGGGAAGGTGGGGAGCAACAGGGTTTGGAGGACCACTTGGAGGTGGCAAGCCTCACGCTGTGCAAAGGGGGCATTGTCCTTCCTTTCTCACAGCAGATGCCAAGGGAAGGCTGCAGTCTCTCCACTGTGACAGGATACACAGTCCCAGGCCTCCGTCTTTAGAACAAGCCAATATCCTCGGCAGATCGATGGCACACCTTGCGGGGCATAACAAAGTGTAGGCCTTAGGGAGGCCTAGGGTTCTCTGTCTTTGTGGAAGCCTAGCTGTGCAGAGGGAAAGGGTGTCCTGCTTTCCCAGGCAGTTTCTACAAGTTAGCTTCTACTGGTGGTAGATGGACCACTGGGAGAAGCTCCCAGGGTGAACGTGAAGCACAGGGATTTCTCCATGCAGCTCAGCATTTCCCACATAGAGCAGGCCTTTCTGGCCCAGAATGAAGGGCCTCGAGCTGTGTTGCTGAGGCTCTTTGTAGTGCAGAGCAATCAGCTCTCTAGCCAGGAGAGAAGGGCAGAGCCCTGAACTCTGCACACACACCAGCTGTGGCCAAAGGACACTGTGGTCAGCTTGCGAGGAACCCCCAGATGCAGCTCTGGTCACACAGTGGTCCTCCAAAGATCACTGCTTGAGAGATACAGGGTGCTTGCCATTCCTTGCTAGGACCCCATCCCACAACACTCTGGAACTCGAGGGTGAATGGTCATTGATCCGTAGCCTCCAGATGAGCTGCAGTCTCTCCATTTAGAAAGGACTGCAGCAGGGGCAATGAAACCTTGGTCCAAGTAGTGCTTCCATGGGAGAGTGCCACTCATTGCAGACGTGTGCTGGGGGTCACTCTGCTTTCCATGGGGAACACTGTGTGTGGAACATCTTCCCTGTGTGCCAAAAGTCTCTGTAGTGCCTGGTGCCCATGGAATCCCCTTTGTATACAAAGCCATGTTGAAGACATGCTTGCCATGCTTGCAGAGCTACAATTCCCAACTTTCCAACTGCCCGAGGAACACCATTCTAGGGAATCCCAGAATGCCAGGCAGGACTGCCTGTGGGAGGAGTGTGGAACTGCAATGAGAGAAATGCTGTGCTACGTGCTCACCCTGGGAAATCCTACCTGAGGTGTCTCTGCCTCAGAGAGATCCTTGAATGTGCCTCCAGCCTGCACTAAATGGAAATGATGACCATGAACACTGCTAGTCCCTGGCAAGTCCCTGTATCACCTAGGATTCCCTAAGACCTGCCTCACGTAGACCATTCACAGCACGCAGGCCCACTACTGAGCAAAGTTCATTTGAGAATGTCCCAGTGTGTGGCATGCATAGCTCTTTGCCTGCTCAGAAGCTGCAGGGACACAGGCTGTGTGTCCCCATTCACATGGAAGCCTGATGACCAAAGACCCAGGACCCCATTGTAAAGCAGGATTCCAGAGGCCTGTAAGCTGCATGCTGATCTCCTTTGCTACTTGATTTTTCTTCCCTGCTGGCAAGCCGCTTATTGGAAAGGGGAGTGTCTTCCAAGGAAACAGGGTGCTTGCCATCCCTTGCAAGGAGCTCAGCAGACAACACTGTTGATCTGGAGGACACACGAAACGTGACAATTGGCCTCTGAAGAGGTGGCAGCTTTTCCGTCCAGAAAGGCCTGCAGCACGTTCCCTGAAACTCTAGTCCATGTACTCTTGAAGTGCTCAGGAGCCTTGCAGGAAGAGATGCACACTGTGTCGGCACCATTTGGCATGGGAGAACACTGTGTGCCAAAAGTCTCTCCTGCAGCTTCAGAGCACCCTCCATTCCACAGGCACTTTGCATCCACTGTGTTGTCAGAGCAAAGGCCAGAGCAGGACACTCTATCTTGCTAGCTTGTGTAGCAAGAGGTCCCCCTACTTTGAAACGGCCTCTGGAAGGCAGTTCTAGACAGGCTTTAACTTCCATGCTTGTCAAGCTAGCTCAGGGGCCTGCAGCTATGTCGTAAGCACTGTGTGCTTTGCCTTCCCCATGGATCTCCTTCCTGTCCACATGCTACCTCAAGCTGACATTCAAATTGGGAAGCAGAATGGAGAGAAAGGACAGCTTTGCCTGGAGCCCTGCCAGTGCATGGCAAGGTCTTCTAGGCCTACTGGGGCCTTCTCCTGCTAAGGCCATACATGGCATTCAGACACTCTGGGGGAGCAAAATGCATTCATGAAAGTGCCCCGTTGGGGCAGGTGTTTCTGCTGGTGGTTCAGAAGCTGCAGAAACAGAGGCTGGCTGGCCACTTTAAAGGCGGGCCCTGATGTGATAAGAAGTTATTTCCTCATTGGGAAGCGAGATAGCTGTGGCCTCCCAGCTTCAAGGAAATCACACTTGCTACCCATCTTCTCTTCACTGCTGACAAGTGTCCCAGAGATCACGTGAGTCTACTCCAAAGAAACCGGGTGCTTGCCCTTCCTGGCCTGGATGGCATCCCACAGCACTCTGTCATTTGAGGTGAAAAAAAAAGACTGATAGGCTCTAGGTGAGCTGCAGGTTCTCCATCCAGAAATGGCTGCAGCCCAAATGGTCTCTACTGGCTCCCTAGCACAGAGATTGCAGGCTGAGAAGGCATGACAATAGTAAGGACCATGGGAAGGCTACAGGACCCTGGTACTTGTTGAGGCCTAGCAGTGCAAAGGGAAAGTGTGTTGCAGTTCTCCATGTAGGTCATCCAATCCAGCTTCACTTAGAAGGAGGGAGCTCTCCAGTAGGAGCTCCCAGGCAGAGGGCTCAGCACAGAGCTTATACACCACTGCTCAGGTGTTCTCACTGAGAGCAGGAGGCCTGACTGAAATGGAAAGAAGGGCCTAGGTGTGTGTTCCTGAGGCTGCTGGCATGCTGGGGACATCAACCTCTCTAACAAGGAGAGCAGGGGGAGCTTTTCCCTCAGCACAGAAACAAGCTGATCCAGAGGCCCCCATGGCTGAAGCCTTGTTGCTCAAAAGCCCCCCACGAAACTTATAGCACACAGCTGTGAAGAAAGGAGCACACAGGAGCTCACAGAGCCTCCTGAAGGCACGGAAATGAGAAAGCCCACCAGTGCATCCGTCATCAGGCCAGGGCTGCCTGTCTTTCTGGCAGGGAACAGGGCATATTTCCGGGAGACTGGGGGTCAGGTTGCATGTCCCCTCCAATGAAGGAGGCTTGAGGGCTGAGCGCCTTCCAAGGAATTGCCAGCCCCCTGTTTCAATTGGGAAAACCCTCTTCTCCTCCCAGGGGCTGTCCAGCTGGGAAGACTAGTCAGCAAGCAAAGGTGTTCAGAGGGCACCTGTGAGGCTGGAATCCTTGTGCCTACCAAAGGGAAGTTGACTGCCTTCCCTGGCAGGCACCAATGTGCGGGTTAACACACGGCATCTGTCCCTGCATTTTCGGAGCTGTGACAAGACACAGAGGCTGCACCCACAGTCTGTGCATGAAGACACTTTCCTCAGCACAGAGACTACAGGCTGAGAGGTCATAGAAAGTGAAGACCTTTGGAAGGCCTGAGGGATCCTCTGGCATGCTGAGGCCTAGCCTTGCAAAGGGAACCTCTGTGGCACTTCCCCAGGGAGGTGATCAGGTGCAACATCAGTTAGAGGTATGCAGCCCTCTCCTAGGAGCTCCCAGGCCGAGGGCTCAGCACAGTGCTTATGCAGAGCAGCTCAGCTGTCCTCACTTTGAGCAGGAGGCCTGCTGGAAGCGGAAAGTAGGGACTAGGTGTGTGTTGCCAAGGCTGATGGAAAGCTGGGGACATCAACCTCTCGAACGAGGAGAGCAGGGCAGAGGCTTTCCCTCAGTACACAAACAAGCTGCTCCACAGGCCCCCGTGGCTGGAGCCCTGTGGCTCCGCATTCCCAGGAAACGCCTTTGGCACACAGTGGTCCTGCATGCAATATGGTGCACACAGGAGCTGACACAACCTTGGAGGGAGCAGAGAATCATGAAAGCAATCCATGGAGAAGAATGCCCAGGCACCTGAGGCATGCCTTGCTGGAGGCAGAAATGGAACCTTCCCTGGAGGCTTGTGGTCAGGTTTCATTCCCCTTTAAGGGAGGGGGCTTGAGGGATGAGTTCCTCCCTAGAATGGCAAGCTGCATGTTTGTTGGGGGAAACTCTCTGTTCCTGCCAGAAGCTTGCCAGCAGTGAAGGGAAGGTGGGGAGCAACAGGGTTTGGAGGACCACTTGGAGGTGGCAAGCCTCACGCTGTGCAAAGGGGGCATTGTCCTTCCTTTCTCACAGCAGATGCCAAGGGAAGGCTGCAGTCTCTCCACTGTGACAGGATACACAGTCCCAGGCCTCCGTCTTTAGAACAAGCCAATATCCTCGGCAGATCGATGGCACACCTTGCGGGGCATAACAAAGTGTAGGCCTTAGGGAGGCCTAGGGTTCTCTGTCTTTGTGGAAGCCTAGCTGTGCAGAGGGAAAGGGTGTCCTGCTTTCCCAGGCAGTTTCTACAAGTTAGCTTCTACTGGTGGTAGATGGACCACTGGGAGAAGCTCCCAGGGTGAACGTGAAGCACAGGGATTTCTCCATGCAGCTCAGCATTTCCCACATAGAGCAGGCCTTTCTGGCCCAGAATGAAGGGCCTCGAGCTGTGTTGCTGAGGCTCTTTGTAGTGCAGAGCAATCAGCTCTCTAGCCAGGAGAGAAGGGCAGAGCCCTGAACTCTGCACACACACCAGCTGTGGCCAAAGGACACTGTGGTCAGCTTGCGAGGAACCCCCAGATGCAGCTCTGGTCACACAGTGGTCCTCCAAAGATCACTGCTTGAGAGATACAGGGTGCTTGCCATTCCTTGCTAGGACCCCATCCCACAACACTCTGGAACTCGAGGGTGAATGGTCATTGATCCGTAGCCTCCAGATGAGCTGCAGTCTCTCCATTTAGAAAGGACTGCAGCAGGGGCAATGAAACCTTGGTCCAAGTAGTGCTTCCATGGGAGAGTGCCACTCATTGCAGACGTGTGCTGGGGGTCACTCTGCTTTCCATGGGGAACACTGTGTGTGGAACATCTTCCCTGTGTGCCAAAAGTCTCTGTAGTGCCTGGTGCCCATGGAATCCCCTTTGTATACAAAGCCATGTTGAAGACATGCTTGCCATGCTTGCAGAGCTACAATTCCCAACTTTCCAACTGCCCGAGGAACACCATTCTAGGGAATCCCAGAATGCCAGGCAGGACTGCCTGTGGGAGGAGTGTGGAACTGCAATGAGAGAAATGCTGTGCTACGTGCTCACCCTGGGAAATCCTACCTGAGGTGTCTCTGCCTCAGAGAGATCCTTGAATGTGCCTCCAGCCTGCACTAAATGGAAATGATGACCATGAACACTGCTAGTCCCTGGCAAGTCCCTGTATCACCTAGGATTCCCTAAGACCTGCCTCACGTAGACCATTCACAGCACGCAGGCCCACTACTGAGCAAAGTTCATTTGAGAATGTCCCAGTGTGTGGCATGCATAGCTCTTTGCCTGCTCAGAAGCTGCAGGGACACAGGCTGTGTGTCCCCATTCACATGGAAGCCTGATGACCAAAGACCCAGGACCCCATTGTAAAGCAGGATTCCAGAGGCCTGTAAGCTGCATGCTGATCTCCTTTGCTACTTGATTTTTCTTCCCTGCTGGCAAGCCGCTTATTGGAAAGGGGAGTGTCTTCTAAGGAAACAGGGTGCTTGCCATCCCTTGCAAGGAGCTCAGCAGACAACACTGTTGATCTGGAGGACACACGAAACGTGACAATTGGCCTCTGAAGAGGTGGCAGCTTTTCCGTCCAGAAAGGCCTGCAGCACGTTCCCTGAAACTCTAGTCCATGTACTCTTGAAGTGCTCAGGAGCCTTGCAGGAAGAGATGCACACTGTGTCGGCACCATTTGGCATGGGAGAACACTGTGTGCCAAAAGTCTCTCCTGCAGCTTCAGAGCACCCTCCATTCCACAGGCACTTTGCATCCACTGTGTTGTCAGAGCAAAGGCCAGAGCAGGACACTCTATCTTGCTAGCTTGTGTAGCAAGAGGTCCCCCTACTTTGAAACGGCCTCTGGAAGGCAGTTCTAGACAGGCTTTAACTTCCATGCTTGTCAAGCTAGCTCAGGGGCCTGCAGCTATGTCGTAAGCACTGTGTGCTTTGCCTTCCCCATGGATCTCCTTCCTGTCCACATGCTACCTCAAGCTGACATTCAAATTGGGAAGCAGAATGGAGAGAAAGGACAGCTTTGCCTGGAGCCCTGCCAGTGCATGGCAAGGTCTTCTAGGCCTACTGGGGCCTTCTCCTGCTAAGGCCATACATGGCATTCAGACACTCTGGGGGAGCAAAATGCATTCATGAAAGTGCCCCGTTGGGGCAGGTGTTTCTGCTGGTGGTTCAGAAGCTGCAGAAACAGAGGCTGGCTGGCCACTTTAAAGGCGGGCCCTGATGTGATAAGAAGTTATTTCCTCATTGGGAAGCGAGATAGCTGTGGCCTCCCAGCTTCAAGGAAATCACACTTGCTACCCATCTTCTCTTCACTGCTGACAAGTGTCCCAGAGATCACGTGAGTCTACTCCAAAGAAACCGGGTGCTTGCCCTTCCTGGCCTGGATGGCATCCCACAGCACTCTGTCATTTGAGGTGAAAAAAAAAGACTGATAGGCTCTAGGTGAGCTGCAGGTTCTCCATCCAGAAATGGCTGCAGCCCAAATGGTCTCTACTGGCTCCCTAGCACAGAGATTGCAGGCTGAGAAGGCATGACAATAGTAAGGACCATGGGAAGGCTACAGGACCCTGGTACTTGTTGAGGCCTAGCAGTGCAAAGGGAAAGTGTGTTGCAGTTCTCCATGTAGGTCATCCAATCCAGCTTCACTTAGAAGGAGGGAGCTCTCCAGTAGGAGCTCCCAGGCAGAGGGCTCAGCACAGAGCGTATACACCACTGCTCAGGTGTTCTCACTGAGAGCAGGAGGCCTGACTGAAATGGAAAGAAGGGCCTAGGTGTGTGTTCCTGAGGCTGCTGGCATGCTGGGGACATCAACCTCTCTAACAAGGAGAGCAGGGGGAGCTTTTCCCTCAGCACAGAAACAAGCTGATCCAGAGGCCCCCATGGCTGAAGCCTTGTTGCTCAAAAGCCCCCCACGAAACTTATAGCACACAGCTGTGAAGAAAGGAGCACACAGGAGCTCACAGAGCCTCCTGAAGGCACGGAAATGAGAAAGCCCACCAGTGCATCCGTCATCAGGCCAGGGCTGCCTGTCTTTCTGGCAGGGAACAGGGCATATTTCCGGGAGACTGGGGGTCAGGTTGCATGTCCCCTCCAATGAAGGAGGCTTGAGGGCTGAGCGCCTTCCAAGGAATTGCCAGCCCCCTGTTTCAATTGGGAAAACCCTCTTCTCCTCCCAGGGGCTGTCCAGCTGGGAAGACTAGTCAGCAAGCAAAGGTGTTCAGAGGGCACCTGTGAGGCTGGAATCCTTGTGCCTACCAAAGGGAAGTTGACTGCCTTCCCTGGCAGGCACCAATGTGCGGGTTAACACACGGCATCTGTCCCTGCATTTTCGGAGCTGTGACAAGACACAGAGGCTGCACCCACAGTCTGTGCATGAAGACACTTTCCTCAGCACAGAGACTACAGGCTGAGAGGTCATAGAAAGTGAAGACCTTTGGAAGGCCTGAGGGATCCTCTGGCATGCTGAGGCCTAGCCTTGCAAAGGGAACCTCTGTGGCACTTCCCCAGGGAGGTGATCAGGTGCAACATCAGTTAGAGGTATGCAGCCCTCTCCTAGGAGCTCCCAGGCCGAGGGCTCAGCACAGTGCTTATGCAGAGCAGCTCAGCTGTCCTCACTTTGAGCAGGAGGCCTGCTGGAAGCGGAAAGTAGGGACTAGGTGTGTGTTGCCAAGGCTGATGGAAAGCTGGGGACATCAACCTCTCGAACGAGGAGAGCAGGGCAGAGGCTTTCCCTCAGTACACAAACAAGCTGCTCCACAGGCCCCCGTGGCTGGAGCCCTGTGGCTCCGCATTCCCAGGAAACGCCTTTGGCACACAGTGGTCCTGCATGCAATATGGTGCACACAGGAGCTGACACAACCTTGGAGGGAGCAGAGAATCATGAAAGCAATCCATGGAGAAGAATGCCCAGGCACCTGAGGCATGCCTTGCTGGAGGCAGAAATGGAACCTTCCCTGGAGGCTTGTGGTCAGGTTTCATTCCCCTTTAAGGGAGGGGGCTTGAGGGATGAGTTCCTCCCTAGAATGGCAAGCTGCATGTTTGTTGGGGGAAACTCTCTGTTCCTGCCAGAAGCTTGCCAGCAGTGAAGGGAAGGTGGGGAGCAACAGGGTTTGGAGGACCACTTGGAGGTGGCAAGCCTCACGCTGTGCAAAGGGGGCATTGTCCTTCCTTTCTCACAGCAGATGCCAAGGGAAGGCTGCAGTCTCTCCACTGTGACAGGATACACAGTCCCAGGCCTCCGTCTTTAGAACAAGCCAATATCCTCGGCAGATCGATGGCACACCTTGCGGGGCATAACAAAGTGTAGGCCTTAGGGAGGCCTAGGGTTCTCTGTCTTTTTGGAAGCCTAGCTGTGCAGAGGGAAAGGGTGTCCTGCTTTCCCAGGCAGTTTCTACAAGTTAGCTTCTACTGGTGGTAGATGGACCACTGGGAGAAGCTCCCAGGGTGAACGTGAAGCACAGGGATTTCTCCATGCAGCTCAGCATTTCCCACATAGAGCAGGCCTTTCTGGCCCAGAATGAAGGGCCTCGAGCTGTGTTGCTGAGGCTCTTTGTAGTGCAGAGCAATCAGCACTCTAGCCAGGAGAGAAGGGCAGAGCCCTGAACTCTGCACACACACCAGCTGTGGCCAAAGGACACTGTGGTCAGCTTGCGAGGAACCCCCAGATGCAGCTCTGGTCACACAGTGGTCCTCCAAAGATCACTGCTTGAGAGATACAGGGTGCTTGCCATTCCTTGCTAGGACCCCATCCCACAACACTCTGGAACTCGAGGGTGAATGGTCATTGATCCGTAGAATCCAGATGAGCTGCAGTCTCTCCATTTAGAAAGGCCTGCAGCAGGGGCAATGAAACCTTGGTCCAAGTAGTGCTTCCATGGGAGAGTGCCACTCATTGCAGACGTGTGCTGGGGGTCACTCTGCTTTCCATGGGGAACACTGTGTGTGGAACATCTTCCCTGTGTGCCAAAAGTCTCTGTAGTGCCTGGTGCCCATGGAATCCCCTTTGTATACAAAGCCATGTTGAAGACATGCTTGCCATGCTTGCAGAGCTACAATTCCCAACTTTCCAACTGCCCAAGGAACACCATTCTAGGGAATCCCAGAATGCCAGGCAGGACTGCCTGTGGGAGGAGTGTGGAACTGCAATGAGAGAAATGCTGTGCTACGTGCTCACCCTGGGAAATCCTACCTGAGGTGTCTCTGCCTCAGAGAGATCCTTGAATGTGCCTCCAGCCTGCACTAAATGGAAATGATGACCATGAACACTGCTAGTCCCTGGCAAGTCCCTGTATCACCTAGGATTCCCTAAGACCTGCCTCACGTAGACCATTCACAGCACGCAGGCCCACTACTGAGCAAAGTTCATTTGAGAATGTCCCAGTGTGTGGCATGCATAGCTCTTTGCCTGCTCAGAAGCTGCAGGGACACAGGCTGTGTGTCCCCATTCACATGGAAGCCTGATGACCAAAGACCCAGGACCCCATTGTAAAGCAGGATTCCAGAGGCCTGTAAGCTGCATGCTGATCTCCTTTGCTACTTGATTTTTCTTCCCTGCTGGCAAGCCGCTTATTGGAAAGGGGAGTGTCTTCCAAGGAAACAGGGTGCTTGCCATCCCTTGCAAGGAGCTCAGCAGACAACACTGTTGATCTGGAGGACACACGAAACGTGACAATTGGCCTCTGAAGAGGTGGCAGCTTTTCCGTCCAGAAAGGCCTGCAGCACGTTCCCTGAAACTCTAGTCCATGTACTCTTGAAGTGCTCAGGAGCCTTGCAGGAAGAGATGCACACTGTGTCGGCACCATTTGGCATGGGAGAACACTGTGTGCCAAAAGTCTCTCCTGCAGCTTCAGAGCACCCTCCATTCCACAGGCACTTTGCATCCACTGTGTTGTCAGAGCAAAGGCCAGAGCAGGACACTCTATCTTGCTAGCTTGTGTAGCAAGAGGTCCCCCTACTTTGAAACGGCCTCTGGAAGGCAGTTCTAGACAGGCTTTAACTTCCATGCTTGTCAAGCTAGCTCAGGGGCCTGCAGCTATGTCATAAGCACTGTGTGCTTTGCCTTCCCCATGGATCTCCTTCCTGTCCGCATGCTACCTCAAGCTGACATTCAAATTGGGAAGCAGAATGGAGAGAAAGGACAGCTTTGCCTGGAGCCCTGCCAGTGCATGGCAAGGTCTTCTAGGCCTACTGGGGCCTTCTCCTGCTAAGGCCATACATGGCATTCAGACACTCTGGGGGAGCAAAATGCATTCATGAAAGTGCCCCGTTGGGGCAGGTGTTTCTGCTGGTGGTTCAGAAGCTGCAGAAACAGAGGCTGGCTGGCCACTTTAAAGGCGGGCCCTGATGTGATAAGAAGTTATTTCCTCATTGGGAAGCGAGATAGCTGTGGCCTCCCAGCTTCAAGGAAATCACACTTGCTACCCATCTTCTCTTCACTGCTGACAAGTGTCCCAGAGATCACGTGAGTCTACTCCAAAGAAACCGGGTGCTTGCCCTTCCTGGCCTGGATGGCATCCCACAGCACTCTGTCATTTGAGGTGAAAAAAAAAGACTGATAGGCTCTAGGTGAGCTGCAGGTTCTCCATCCAGAAATGGCTGCAGCCCAAATGGTCTCTACTGGCTCCCTAGCACAGAGATTGCAGGCCGAGAAGGCATGACAATAGTAAGGACCATGGGAAGGCTACAGGACCCTGGTACTTGTTGAGGCCTAGCAGTGCAAAGGGAAAGTGTGTTGCAGTTCTCCATGTAGGTCATCCAATCCAGCTTCACTTAGAAGGAGGGAGCTCTCCAGTAGGAGCTCCCAGGCAGAGGGCTCAGCACAGAGCGTATACACCACTGCTCAGGTGTTCTCACTGAGAGCAGGAGGCCTGACTGAAATGGAAAGAAGGGCCTAGGTGTGTGTTCCTGAGGCTGCTGGCATGCTGGGGACATCAACCTCTCTAAGAAGGAGAGCAGGGGGAGCTTTTCCCTCAGCACAGAAACAAGCTGATCCAGAGGCCCCCATGGCTGAAGCCTTGTTGCTCAAAAGCCCCCCACGAAGCTTATAGCACACAGCTGTGAAGAAAGGAGCACACAGGAGCTCACAGAGCCTCCTGAAGGCATGGAAATGAGAAAGCCCACCAGTGCATCCATCATCAGGCCAGTGCTGCCTGTCTTTCTGGCAGGGAACAGGGCATATTTCCGGGAGGCTGGGGGTCAGGTTGCATGTCCCCTCCAAGGAAGGAGGCTTGAGGGCTGAGCGCCTTCCAAGGAATTGCCAGCCCCCTGTTTCAATTGGGAAAACCCTCTTCTCCTCCCAGGGGCTGTCCAGCTGGGAAGACTAGTCAGCAAGCAAAGGTGTTCAGAGGGCACCTGTGAGGCTGGAATCCTTGTGCCTACCAAAGGGAAGTTGACTGCCTTCCCTGGCAGGCACCAATGTGCGGGTTAACACACAGCATCTGTCCCTGCATTTTTGGAGCTGTGACAAGACACAGAGGCTGCACCCACAGTCTGTGCATGAAGACACTTTCCTCAGCACAGAGACTGCAGGCTGAGAGGTCATAGAAAGTGAAGACCTTTGGAAGGCCTGAGGGATCCTCTGGCATGCTGAGGCCTAGCCTTGCAAAGGGAACCTCTGTGGCACTTCCCCAGGGAGGTGATCAGGTGCAACATCAGTTAGAGGTATGCAGCCCTCTCCTAGGAGCTCCCAGGCCGAGGGCTCAGCACAGTGCTTATGCAGAGCAGCTCAGCTGTCCTCACTTTGAGCAGGAGGACTGCTGGAAGCGGAAAGTAGGGACTAGGTGTGTGTTGCCAAGGCTGATGGAAAGCTGGGGACATCAACCTCTCGAACGAGGAGAGCAGGGCAGAGGCTTTCCCTCAGTACACAAACAAGCTGCTCCACAGGCCCCCGTGGCTGGAGCCCTGTGGCTCCGCATTCCCAGGAAACGCCTTTGGCACACAGTGGTCCTGCATGCAATATGGTGCACACAGGAGCTGACACAACCTTGGAGGGAGCAGAGAATCATGAAAGCAATCCATGGAGAAGAATGCCCAGGCACCTGAGGCATGCCTTGCTGGAGGCAGAAATGGAACCTTCCCTGGAGGCTTGTGGTCAGGTTTCATTCCCCTTTAAGGGAGGGGGCTTGAGGGATGAGTTCCTCCCTAGAATGGCAAGCTGCATGTTTGTTGGGGGAAACTCTCTGTTCCTGCCAGAAGCTTGCCAGCAGTGAAGGGAAGGTGGGGAGCAACAGGGTTTGGAGGACCACTTGGAGGTGGCAAGCCTCACGCTGTGCAAAGGGGGCATTGTCCTTCCTTTCTCACAGCAGATGCCAAGGGAAGGCTGCAGTCTCTCCACTGTGACAGGATACACAGTCCCAGGCCTCCGTCTTTAGAACAAGCCAATATCCTCGGCAGATCGATGGCACACCTTGCGGGGCATAACAAAGTGAAGGCCTTAGGGAGGCCTAGGGTTCTCTGTCTTTGTGGAAGCCTAGCTGTGCAGAGGGAAAGGGTGTCCTGCTTTCCCAGGCAGTTTCTACAAGTTAGCTTCTACTGGTGGTAGATGGACCACTGGGAGAAGCTCCCAGGGTGAACGTGAAGCACAGGGATTTCTCCATGCAGCTCAGCATTTCCCACATAGAGCAGGCCTTTCTGGCCCAGAATGAAGGGCCTCGAGCTGTGTTGCTGAGGCTCTTTGTAGTGCAGAGCAATCAGCACTCTAGCCAGGAGAGCAGGGCAGAGCCCTGAACTCTGCACACACACCAGCTGTGGCCAAAGGACACTGTGGTCAGCTTGCGAGGAACCCCCAGATGCAGCTCTGGTCACACAGTGGTCCTCCAAAGATCACTGCTTGAGAGATACAGGGTGCTTGCCATTCCTTGCTAGGACCCCATCCCACAACACTCTGGAACTCGAGGGTGAATGGTCATTGATCCGTAGAATCCAGATGAGCTGCAGTCTCTCCATTTAGAAAGGCCTGCAGCAGGGGCAATGAAACCTTGGTCCAAGTAGTGCTTCCATGGGAGAGTGCCACTCATTGCAGACGTGTGCTGGGGGTCACTCTGCTTTCCATGGGGAACACTGTGTGTGGAACATCTTCCCTGTGTGCCAAAAGTCTCTGTAGTGCCTGGTGCCCATGGAATCCCCTTTGTATACAAAGCCATGTTGAAGACATGCTTGCCATGCTTGCAGAGCTACAATTCCCAACTTTCCAACTGCCCGAGGAACACCATTCTAGGGAATCCCAGAATGCCAGGCAGGACTGCCTGTGGGAGGAGTGTGGAACTGCAATGAGAGAAATGCTGTGCTACGTGCTCACCCTGGGAAATCCTACCTGAGGTGTCTCTGCCTCAGAGAGATCCTTGAATGTGCCTCCAGCCTGCACTAAATGGAAATGATGACCATGAACACTGCTAGTCCCTGGCAAGTCCCTGTATCACCTAGGATTCCCTAAGACCTGCCTCACGTAGACCATTCACAGCACGCAGGCCCACTACTGAGCAAAGTTCATTTGAGAATGTCCCAGTGTGTGGCATGCATAGCTCTTTGCCTGCTCAGAAGCTGCAGGGACACAGGCTGTGTGTCCCCATTCACATGGAAGCCTGATGACCAAAGACCCAGGACCCCATTGTAAAGCAGGATTCCAGAGGCCTGTAAGCTGCATGCTGATCTCCTTTGCTACTTGATTTTTCTTCCCTGCTGGCAAGCCGCTTATTGGAAAGGGGAGTGTCTTCCAAGGAAACAGGGTGCTTGCCATCCCTTGCAAGGAGCTCAGCAGACAACACTGTTGATCTGGAGGACACACGAAACGTGACAATTGGCCTCTGAAGAGGTGGCAGCTTTACCGTCCAGAAAGGCCTGCAGCACGTTCCCTGAAACTCTAGTCCATGTACTCTTGAAGTGCTCAGGAGCCTTGCAGGAAGAGATGCACACTGTGTCGGCACCATTTGGCATGGGAGAACACTGTGTGCCAAAAGTCTCTCCTGCAGCTTCAGAGCACCCTCCATTCCACAGGCACTTTGCATCCACTGTGTTGTCAGAGCAAAGGCCAGAGCAGGACACTCTATCTTGCTAGCTTGTGTAGCAAGAGGTCCCCCTACTTTGAAACGGCCTCTGGAAGGCAGTTCTAGACAGGCTTTAACTTCCATGCTTGTCAAGCTAGCTCAGGGGCCTGGAGTTATGTCGTAAGCACTGTGTGCTTTGCCTTCCCCATGGATCTCCTTCCTGTCCGCATGCTACCTCAAGCTGACATTCAAATTGGGAAGCAGAATGGAGAGAAAGGACAGCTTTGCCTGGAGCCCTGCCAGTGCATGGCAAGCTCTTCTAGGCCTACTGGGGCCTTCTCCTGCTAAGGCCATACATGGCATTCAGACACTCTGGGGGAGCAAAATGCATTCATGAAAGTGCCCCGTTGGGGCAGGTGTTTCTGCTGGTGGTTCAGAAGCTGCAGAAACAGAGGCTGGCTGGCCACTTTAAAGGCGGGCCCTGATGTGATAAGAAGTTATTTCCTCATTGGGAAGCGAGATAGCTGTGGCCTCCCAGCTTCAAGGAAATCACACTTGCTACCCATCTTCTCTTCACTGCTGACAAGTGTCCCAGAGATCACGTGAGTCTACTCCAAAGAAACCGGGTGCTTGCCCTTCCTGGCCTGGATGGCATCCCACAGCACTCTGTCATTTGAGGTGAAAAAAAAAGACTGATAGGCTCTAGGTGAGCTGCAGGTTCTCCATCCAGAAATGGCTGCAGCCCAAATGGTCTCTACTGGCTCCCTAGCACAGAGATTGCAGGCCGAGAAGGCATGACAATAGTAAGGACCATGGGAAGGCTACAGGACCCTGGTACTTGTTGAGGCCTAGCAGTGCAAAGGGAAAGTGTGTTGCAGTTCTCCATGTAGGTCATCCAATCCAGCTTCACTTAGAAGGAGGCAGCTCTCCAGTAGGAGCTCCCAGGCAGAGGGCTCAGCACAGAGCTTATACACCACTGCTCAGGTGTTCTCACTGAGAGCAGGAGGCCTGACTGAAATGGAAAGAAGGGCCTAGGTGTGTGTTCCTGAGGCTGCTGGCATGCTGGGGACATCAACCTCTCTAACAAGGAGAGCAGGGGGAGCTTTTCCCTCAGCACAGAAACAAGCTGATCCAGAGGCCCCCATGGCTGAAGCCTTGTTGCTCAAAAGCCCCCCACGAAGCTTATAGCACACAACTGTGAAGAAAGGAGCACACAGGAGCTCACAGAGCCTCCTGAAGGCACGGAAATGAGAAAGCCCACCAGTGCATCCGTCATCAGGCCAGTGCTGCCTGTCTTTCTGGCAGGGAACAGGGCATATTTCCGGGAGGCTGGGGGTCAGGTTGCATGTCCCCTCCAATGAAGGAGGCTTGAGGGCTGAGCGCCTTCCAAGGAATTGCCAGCCCCCTGTTTCAATTGGGAAAACCCTCTTCTCCTCCCAGGGGCTGTCCAGCTGGGAAGACTAGTCAGCAAGCAAAGGTGTTCAGAGGGCACCTGTGAGGCTGGAATCCTTGTGCCTACCAAAGGGAAGTTGACTGCCTTCCCTGGCAGGCACCAATGTGTGGGTTAACACACGGCATCTGTCCCTGCATTTCCGGAGCTGTGACAAGACACAGAGGCTGCACCCACAGTCTGTGCATGAAGACACTTTCCTCAGCACAGAGACTGCAGGCTGAGAGGTCATAGAAAGTGAAGACCTTTGGAAGGCCTGAGGGATCCTCTGGCATGCTGAGGCCTAGCCTTGCAAAGGGAACCTCTGTGGCACTTCCCCAGGGAGGTGATCAGGTGCAACATCAGTTAGAGGTATGCAGCCCTCTCCTAGGAGCTCCCAGGCTGAGGGCTCAGCACAGTGCTTATGCAGAGCAGCTCAGCTGTCCTCACTTTGAGCAGGAGGCCTGCTGGAAGCGGAAAGTAGGGACTAGGTGTGTGTTGCCAAGGCTGATGGAAAGCTGGGGACATCAACCTCTCGAACGAGGAGAGCAGGGCAGAGGCTTTCCCTCAGTACACAAACAAGCTGCTCCACAGGCCCCCGTGGCTGGAGCCCTGTGGCTCCGCATTCCCAGGAAACGCCTTTGGCACACAGTGGTCCTGCATGCAATATGGTGCACACAGGAGCTGACACAACCTTGGAGGGAGCAGAGAATCATGAAAGCAATCCATGGAGAAGAATGCCCAGGCACCTGAGGCATGCCTTGCTGGAGGCAGAAATGGAACCTTCCCTGGAGGCTTGTGGTCAGGTTTCATTCCCCTTTAAGGGAGGGGGCTTGAGGGATGAGTTCCTCCCTAGAATGGCAAGCTGCATGTTTCTTGGGGGAAACTCTCTGTTCCTGCCA
This sequence comes from Hippopotamus amphibius kiboko, assembly GCF_030028045.1. Classification (NCBI taxonomy): domain Eukaryota; kingdom Metazoa; phylum Chordata; class Mammalia; order Artiodactyla; family Hippopotamidae; genus Hippopotamus; species Hippopotamus amphibius. The sequence continues at coordinate 47,258 of NW_026648324.1, forward strand.
GAAGCTTGCCAGCAGTGAAGGGAAGGTGGGGAGCAACAGGGTTTGGAGGACCACTTGGAGGTGGCAAGCCTCACGCTGTGCAAAGGGGGCATTGTCCTTCCTTTCTCACAGCAGATGCCAAGGGAAGGCTGCAGTCTCTCCACTGTGACAGGATACACAGTCCCAGGCCTCCGTCTTTAGAACAAGCCAATATCCTCGGCAGATCGATGGCACACCTTGCGGGGCATAACAAAGTGAAGGCCTTAGGGAGGCCTAGGGTTCTCTGTCTTTGTGGAAGCCTAGCTGTGCAGAGGGAAAGGGTGTCCTGCTTTCCCAGGCAGTTTCTACAAGTTAGCTTCTACTGGTGGTAGATGGACCACTGGGAGAAGCTCCCAGGGTGAACGTGAAGCACAGGGATTTCTCCATGCAGCTCAGCATTTCCCACATAGAGCAGGCCTTTCTGGCCCAGAATGAAGGGCCTCGAGCTGTGTTGCTGAGGCTCTTTGTAGTGCAGAGCAATCAGCACTCTAGCCAGGAGAGCAGGGCAGAGCCCTGAACTCTGCACACACACCAGCTGTGGCCAAAGGACACTGTGGTCAGCTTGTGAGGAACCCCCAGATGCAGCTCTGGTCACACAGTGGTCCTCCAAAGATCACTGCTTGAGAGATACAGGGTGCTTGCCATTCCTTGCTAGGACCCCATCCCACAACACTCTGGAACTCGAGGGTGAATGGTCATTGATCCGTAGAATCCAGATGAGCTGCAGTCTCTCCATTTAGAAAGGCCTGCAGCAGGGGCAATGAAACCTTGGTCCAAGTAGTGCTTCCATGGGAGAGTGCCACTCATTGCAGACGTGTGCTGGGGGTCACTCTGCTTTCCATGGGGAACACTGTGTGTGGAACATCTTCCCTGTGTGCCAAAAGTCTCTGTAGTGCCTGGTGCCCATGGAATCCCCTTTGTATACAAAGCCATGTTGAAGACATGCTTGCCATGCTTGCAGAGCTACAATTCCCAACTTTCCAACTGCCCGAGGAACACCATTCTAGGGAATCCCAGAATGCCAGGCAGGACTGCCTGTGGGAGGAGTGTGGAACTGAAATGAGAGAAATGCTGTGCTACGTGCTCACCCTGGGAAATCCTACCTGAGGTGTCTCTGCCTCAGAGAGATCCTTGAATGTGCCTCCAGCCTGCACTAAATGGAAATGATGACCATGAACACTGCTAGTCCCTGGCAAGTCCCTGTATCACCTAGGATTCCCTAAGACCTGCCTCACGTAGACCATTCACAGCACGCAGGCCCACTACTGAGCAAAGTTCATTTGAGAATGTCCCAGTGTGTGGCATGCATAGCTCTTTGCCTGCTCAGAAGCTGCAGGGACACAGGCTGTGTGTCCCCATTCACATGGAAGCCTGATGACCAAAGACCCAGGACCCCATTGTAAAGCAGGATTCCAGAGGCCTGTAAGCTGCATGCTGATCTCCTTTGCTACTTGATTTTTCTTCCCTGCTGGCAAGCCGCTTATTGGAAAGGGGAGTGTCTTCCAAGGAAACAGGGTGCTTGCCATCCCTTGCAAGGAGCTCAGCAGACAACACTGTTGATCTGGAGGACACACGAAACGTGACAATTGGCCTCTGAAGAGGTGGCAGCTTTTCCGTCCAGAAAGGCCTGCAGCACGTTCCCTGAAACTCTAGTCCATGTACTCTTGAAGTGCTCAGGAGCCTTGCAGGAAGAGATGCACACTGTGTCGGCACCATTTGGCATGGGAGAACACTGTGTGCCAAAAGTCTCTCCTGCAGCTTCAGAGCACCCTCCATTCCACAGGCACTTTGCATCCACTGTGTTGTCAGAGCAAAGGCCAGAGCAGGACACTCTATCTTGCTAGCTTGTGTAGCAAGAGGTCCCCCTACTTTGAAACGGCCTCTGGAAGGCAGTTCTAGACAGGCTTTAACTTCCATGCTTGTCAAGCTAGCTCAGGGGCCTGGAGTTATGTCGTAAGCACTGTGTGCTTTGCCTTCCCCATGGATCTCCTTCCTGTCCGCATGCTACCTCAAGCTGACATTCAAATTGGGAAGCAGAATGGAGAGAAAGGACAGCTTTGCCTGGAGCCCTGCCAGTGCATGGCAAGCTCTTCTAGGCCTACTGGGGCCTTCTCCTGCTAAGGCCATACATGGCATTCAGACACTCTGGGGGAGCAAAATGCATTCATGAAAGTGCCCCGTTGGGGCAGGTGTTTCTGCTGGTGGTTCAGAAGCTGCAGAAACAGAGGCTGGCTGGCCACTTTAAAGGCGGGCTCTGATGTGATAAGAAGTTATTTCCTCATTGGGAAGCGAGATAGCTGTGGCCTCCCAGCTTCAAGGAAATCACACTTGCTACCCATCTTCTCTTCACTGCTGACAAGTGTCCCAGAGATCACGTGAGTCTACTCCAAAGAAACCGGGTGCTTGCCCTTCCTGGCCTGGATGGCATCCCACAGCACTCTGTCATTTGAGGTGAAAAAAAAAGACTGATAGGCGCTAGGTGAGCTGCAGGTTCTCCATCCAGAAATGGCTGCAGCCCAAATGGTCTCTACTGGCTCCCTAGCACAGAGATTGCAGGCCGAGAAGGCATGACAATAGTAAGGACCATGGGAAGGCTACAGGACCCTGGTACTTGTTGAGGCCTAGCAGTGCAAAGGGAAAGTGTGTTGCAGTTCTCCATGTAGGTCATCCAATCCAACTTCACTTAGAAGGAGGGAGCTCTCCAGTAGGAGCTCCCAGGCAGAGGGCTCAGCACAGAGCTTATACACCACTGCTCAGGTGTTCTCACTGAGAGCAGGAGGCCTGACTGAAATGGAAAGAAGGGCCTAGGTGTGTGTTCCTGAGGCTGCTGGCATGCTGGGGACATCAACCTCTCTAACAAGGAGAGCAGGGGGAGCTTTTCCCTCAGCACAGAAACAAGCTGATCCAGAGGCCCCCATGGCTGAAGCCTTGTTGCTCAAAAGCCCCCCACGAAGCTTATAGCACACAACTGTGAAGAAAGGAGCACACAGGAGCTCACAGAGCCTCCTGAAGGCACGGAAATGAGAAAGCCCACCAGTGCATCCGTCATCAGGCCAGTGCTGCCTGTCTTTCTGGCAGGGAACAGGGCATATTTCCGGGAGGCTGGGGGTCAGGTTGCATGTCCCCTCCAATGAAGGAGGCTTGAGGGCTGAGCGCCTTCCAAGGAATTGCCAGCCCCCTGTTTCAATTGGGAAAACCCTCTTCTCCTCCCAGGGGCTGTCCAGCTGGGAAGACTAGTCAGCAAGCAAAGGTGTTCAGAGGGCACCTGTGAGGCTGGAATCCTTGTGCCTACCAAAGGGAAGTTGACTGCCTTCCCTGGCAGGCACCAATGTGCGGGTTAACACACGGCATCTGTCCCTGCATTTCCGGAGCTGTGACAAGACACAGAGGCTGCACCCACAGTCTGTGCATGAAGACACTTTCCTCAGCACAGAGACTGCAGGCTGAGAGGTCATAGAAAGTGAAGACCTTTGGAAGGCCTGAGGGATCCTCTGGCATGCTGAGGCCTAGCCTTGCAAAGGGAACCTCTGTGGCACTTCCCCAGGGAGGTGATCAGGTGCAACATCAGTTAGAGGTATGCAGCCCTCTCCTAGGAGCTCCCAGGCTGAGGGCTCAGCACAGTGCTTATGCAGAGCAGCTCAGCTGTCCTCACTTTGAGCAGGAGGCCTGCTGGAAGCGGAAAGTAGGGACTAGGTGTGTGTTGCCAAGGCTGATGGAAAGCTGGGGACATCAACCTCTCGAACGAGGAGAGCAGGGCAGAGGCTTTCCCTCAGTACACAAACAAGCTGCTCCACAGGCCCCCGTGGCTGGAGCCCTGTGGCTCCGCATTCCCAGGAAACGCCTTTGGCACACAGTGGTCCTGCATGCAATATGGTGCACACAGGAGCTGACACAACCTTGGAGGGAGCACAGAATCATGAAAGCAATCCATGGAGAAGAATGCCCAGGCACCTGAGGCATGCCTTGCTGGAGGCAGAAATGGAACCTTCCCTGGAGGCTTGTGGTCAGGTTTCATTCCCCTTTTAGGGAGGGGGCTTGAGGGATGAGTTCCTCCCTAGAATGGCAAGCTGCATGTTTGTTGGGGGAAACTCTCTGTTCCTGCCAGAAGCTTGCCAGCAGTGAAGGGAAGGTGGGGAGCAACAGGGTTTGGAGGACCACTTGGAGGTGGCAAGCCTCACGCTGTGCAAAGGGGGCATTGTCCTTCCTTTCTCACAGCAGATGCCAAGGGAAGGCTGCAGTCTCTCCACTGTGACAGGATACACAGTCCCAGGCCTCCGTCTTTAGAACAAGCCAATATCCTCGGCAGATCGATGGCACACCTTGCGGGGCATAACACAGTGTAGGCCTTAGGGAGGCCTAGGGTTCTCTGTCTTTGTGGAAGCCTAGCTGTGCAGAGGGAAAGGGTGTCCTGCTTTCCCAGGCAGTTTCTACAAGTTAGCTTCTACTGGTGGTAGATGGACCACTGGGAGAAGCTCCCAGGGTGAACGTGAAGCACAGGGATTTCTCCATGAAGCTCAGCATTTCCCACATAGAGCAGGCCTTTCAGGCCCAGAATGAAGGGCCTCGAGCTGTGTTGCTGAGGCTCTTTGTAGTGCAGAGCAATCAGCACTCTAGCCAGGAGAGAAGGGCAGAGCCCTGAACTCTGCACACACACCAGCTGTGGCCAAAGGACACTGTGGTCAGCTTGCGAGGAACCCCCAGATGCAGCTCTGGTCACACAGTGGTCCTCCAAAGATCACTGCTTGAGAGATACAGGGTGCTTGCCATTCCTTGCTAGGACCCCATCCCACAACACTCTGGAACTCGAGGGTGAATGGTCATTGATCCGTAGAATCCAGATGAGCTGCAGTCTCTCCATTTAGAAAGGCCTGCAGCAGGGGCAATGAAACCTTGGTCCAAGTAGTGCTTCCATGGGAGAGTGCCACTCATTGCAAACGTGTGCTGGGGGTCACTCTGCTTTCCATGGGGAACACTGTGTGTGGAACATCTTCCCTGTGTGCCAAAAGTCTCTGTAGTGCCTGGTGCCCATGGAATCCCCTTTGTATACAAAGCCATGTTGAAGACATGCTTGCCATGCTTGCAGAGCTACAATTCCCAACTTTCCAACTGCCCGAGGAACACCATTCTAGGGAATCCCAGAATGCCAGGCAGGACTGCCTGTGGGAGGAGTGTGGAACCGCAATGAGAGAAATGCTGTGCTACGTGCTCACCCTGGGAAATCCTACCTGAGGTGTCTCTGCCTCAGAGAGATCCTTGAATGTGCCTCCAGCCTGCACTAAATGGAAATGATGACCATGAACACTGCTAGTCCCTGGCAAGTCCCTGTATCACCTAGGATTCCCTAAGACCTGCCTCACGTAGACCATTCACAGCACGCAGGCCCACTACTGAGCAAAGTTCATTTGAGAATGTCCCAGTGTGTGGCATGCATAGCTCTTTGCCTGCTCAGAAGCTGCAGGGACACAGGCTGTGTGTCCCCATTCACATGGAAGCCTGATGACCAAAGACCCAGGACCCCATTGTAAAGCAGGATTCCAGAGGCCTGTAAGCTGCATGCTGATCTCCTTTGCTACTTGATTTTTCTTCCCTGCTGGCAAGCCGCTTATTGGAAAGGGGAGTGTCTTCCAAGGAAACAGGGTGCTTGCCATCCCTTGCAAGGAGCTCAGCAGACAACACTGTTGATCTGGAGGACACACGAAACGTGACAATTGGCCTCTGAAGAGGTGGCAGCTTTTCCGTCCAGAAAGGCCTGCAGCACGTTCCCTGAAACTCTAGTCCATGTACTCTTGAAGTGCTCAGGAGCCTTGCAGGAAGAGATGCACACTGTGTCGGCACCATTTGGCATGGGAGAACACTGTGTGCCAAAAGTCTCTCCTGCAGCTTCAGAGCACCCTCCATTCCACAGGCACTTTGCATCCACTGTGTTGTCAGAGCAAAGGCCAGAGCAGGACACTCTATCTTGCTAGCTTGTGTAGCAAGAGGTCCCCCTACTTTGAAACGGCCTCTGGAAGGCAGTTCTAGACAGGCTTTAACTTCCATGCTTGTCAAGCTAGCTCAGGGGCCTGGAGCTATGTCGTAAGCACTGTGTGCTTTGCCTTCCCCATGGATCTCCTTCCTGTCCACATGCTACCTCAAGCTGACATTCAAATTGGGAAGCAGAATGGAGAGAAAGGACAGCTTTGCCTGGAGCCCTGCCAGTGCATGGCAAGGTCTTCTAGGCCTACTGGGGGCCTTCTCCTGCTAAGGCCATACATGGCATTCAGACACTCTGGGGGAGCAAAATGCATTCAAGAAAGTGCCCCGTTGGGGCAGGTGTTTCTGCTGGTGGTTCAGAAGCTGCAGAAACAGAGGCTGGCTGGCCACTTTAAAGGCGGGCCCTGATGTGATAAGAAGTTATTTCCTCATTGGGAAGCGAGATAGCTGTGGCCTCCAAGCTTGAAGGAAATCACACTTGCTACCCATCTTCTCTTCACTGCTGACAAGTGTCCCAGAGATCACGTGAGTCTACTCCAAAGAAACCGGGTGCTTGCCCTTCCTGGCCTGGATGGCATCCCACAGCACTCTGTCATTTGAGGTGAAAAAAAAAGACTGATAGGCTCTAGGTGAGCTGCAGGTTCTCCATCCAGAAATGGCTGCAGCCCAAATGGTCTCTACTGGCTCCCTAGCACAGAGATTGCAGGCCGAGAAGGCATGACAATAGTAAGGACCATGGGAAGGCTACAGGACCCTGGTACTTGTTGAGGCCTAGCAGTGCAAAGGGAAAGTGTGTTGCAGTTCTCCATGTAGGTCATCCAATCCAGCTTCACTTAGAAGGAGGCAGCTCTCCAGTAGGAGCTCCCAGGCAGAGGGCTCAGCACAGAGCGTATACACCACTGCTCAGGTGTTCTCACTGAGAGCAGGAGGCCTGACTGAAATGGAAAGAAGGGCCTAGGTGTGTGTTCCTGAGGCTGCTGGCATGCTGGGGACATCAACCTCTCTAACAAGGAGAGCAGGGGGAGCTTTTCCCTCAGCACAGAAACAAGCTGATCCAGAGGCCCCCATGGCTGAAGCCTTGTTGCTCAAAAGCCCCCCACGAAGCTTATAGCACACAACTGTGAAGAAAGGAGCACACAGGAGCTCACAGAGCCTCCTGAAGGCACGGAAATGAGAAAGCCCACCAGTGCATCCGTCATCAGGCCAGTGCTGCCTGTCTTTCTGGCAGGGAACAGGGCATATTTCCGGGAGGCTGGGGGTCAGGTTGCATGTCCCCTCCAATGAAGGAGGCTTGAGGGCTGAGCGCCTTCCAAGGAATTGCCAGCCCCCTGTTTCAATTGGGAAAACCCTCTTCTCCTCCCAGGGGCTGTCCAGCTGGGAAGACTAGTCAGCAAGCAAAGGTGTTCAGAGGGCACCTGTGAGGCTGGAATCCTTGTGCCTACCAAAGGGAAGTTGACTGCCTTCCCTGGCAGGCACCAATGTGCGGGTTAACACACGGCATCTGTCCCTGCATTTCCGGAGCTGTGACAAGACACAGAGGCTGCACCCACAGTCTGTGCATGAAGACACTTTCCTCAGCACAGAGACTGCAGGCTGAGAGGTCATAGAAAGTGAAGACCTTTGGAAGGCCTGAGGGATCCTCTGGCATGCTGAGGCCTAGCCTTGCAAAGGGAACCTCTGTGGCACTTCCCCAGGGAGGTGATCAGGTGCAACATCAGTTAGAGGTATGCAGCCCTCTCCTAGGAGCTCCCAGGCTGAGGGCTCAGCACAGTGCTTATGCAGAGCAGCTCAGCTGTCCTCACTTTGAGCAGGAGGCCTGCTGGAAGCGGAAAGTAGGGACTAGGTGTGTGTTGCCAAGGCTGATGGAAAGCTGGGGACATCAACCTCTCGAACGAGGAGAGCAGGGCAGAGGCTTTCCCTCAGTACACAAACAAGCTGCTCCACAGGCCCCCGTGGCTGGAGCCCTGTGGCTCCGCATTCCCAGGAAACGCCTTTGGCACACAGTGGTCCTGCATGCAATATGGTGCACACAGGAGCTGACACAACCTTGGAGGGAGCAGAGAATCATGAAAGCAATCCATGGAGAAGAATGCCCAGGCACCTGAGGCATGCCTTGCTGGAGGCAGAAATGGAACCTTCCCTGGAGGCTTGTGGTCAGGTTTCATTCCCCTTTAAGGGAGGGGGCTTGAGGGATGAGTTCCTCCCTAGAATGGCAAGCTGCATGTTTCTTGGGGGAAACTCTCTGTTCCTGCCAGAAGCTTGCCAGCAGTGAAGGGAAGGTGGGGAGCAACAGGGTTTGGAGGACCACTTGGAGGTGGCAAGCCTCACGCTGTGCAAAGGGGGCATTGTCCTTCCTTTCTCACAGCAGATGCCAAGGGAAGGCTGCAGTCTCTCCACTGTGACAGGATACACAGTCCCAGGCCTCCGTCTTTAGAACAAGCCAATATCCTCGGCAGATCGATGGCACACCTTGCGGGGCATAACAAAGTGTAGGCCTTAGGGAGGCCTAGGGTTCTCTGTCTTTGTGGAAGCCTAGCTGTGCAGAGGGAAAGGGTGTCCTGCTTTCCCAGGCAGTTTCTACAAGTTAGCTTCTACTGGTGGTAGATGGACCACTGGGAGAAGCTCCCAGGGTGAACGTGAAGCACAGGGATTTCTCCATGAAGCTCAGCATTTCCCACATAGAGCAGGCCTTTCAGGCCCAGAATGAAGGGCCTCGAGCTGTGTTGCTGAGGCTCTTTGTAGTGCAGAGCAATCAGCACTCTAGCCAGAGAGAAGGGCAGAGCCCTGAACTCTGCACACACACCAGCTGTGGCCAAAGGACACTGTGGTCAGCTTGCGAGGAACCCCCAGATGCAGCTCTGGTCACACAGTGGTCCTCCAAAGATCACTGCTTGAGAGATACAGGGTGCTTGCCATTCCTTGCTAGGACCCCATCCCACAACACTCTGGAACTCGAGGGTGAATGGTCATTGATCCGTAGAATCCAGATGAGCTGCAGTCTCTCCATTTAGAAAGGCCTGCAGCAGGGGCAATGAAACCTTGGTCCAAGTAGTGCTTCCATGGGAGAGTGCCACTCATTGCAAACGTGTGCTGGGGGTCACTCTGCTTTCCATGGGGAACACTGTGTGTGGAACATCTTCCCTGTGTGCCAAAAGTCTCTGTAGTGCCTGGTGCCCATGGAATCCCCTTTGTATACAAAGCCATGTTGAAGACATGCTTGCCATGCTTGCAGAGCTACAATTCCCAACTTTCCAACTGCCCGAGGAACACCATTCTAGGGAATCCCAGAATGCCAGGCAGGACTGCCTGTGGGAGGAGTGTGGAACCGCAATGAGAGAAATGCTGTGCTACGTGCTCACCCTGGGAAATCCTACCTGAGGTGTCTCTGCCTCAGAGAGATCCTTGAATGTGCCTCCAGCCTGCACTAAATGGAAATGATGACCATGAACACTGCTAGTCCCTGGCAAGTCCCTGTATCACCTAGGATTCCCTAAGACCTGCCTCACGTAGACCATTCACAGCACGCAGGCCCACTACTGAGCAAAGTTCATTTGAGAATGTCCCAGTGTGTGGCATGCATAGCTCTTTGCCTGCTCAGAAGCTGCAGGGACACAGGCTGTGTGTCCCCATTCACATGGAAGCCTGATGACCAAAGACCCAGGACCCCATTGTAAAGCAGGATTCCAGAGGCCTGTAAGCTGCATGCTGATCTCCTTTGCTACTTGATTTTTCTTCCCTGCTGGCAAGCCGCTTATTGGAAAGGGGAGTGTCTTCCAAGGAAACAGGGTGCTTGCCATCCCTTGCAAGGAGCTCAGCAGACAACACTGTTGATCTGGAGGACACACGAAACGTGACAATTGGCCTCTGAAGAGGTGGCAGCTTTTCCGTCCAGAAAGGCCTGCAGCACGTTCCCTGAAACTCTAGTCCATGTACTCTTGAAGTGCTCAGGAGCCTTGCAGGAAGAGATGCACACTGTGTCGGCACCATTTGGCATGGGAGAACACTGTGTGCCAAAAGTCTCTCCTGCAGCTTCAGAGCACCCTCCATTCCACAGGCACTTTGCATCCACTGTGTTGTCAGAGCAAAGGCCAGAGCAGGACACTCTATCTTGCTAGCTTGTGTAGCAAGAGGTCCCCCTACTTTGAAACGGCCTCTGGAAGGCAGTTCTAGACAGGCTTTAACTTCCATGCTTGTCAAGCTAGCTCAGGGGCCTGGAGCTATGTCGTAAGCACTGTGTGCTTTGCCTTCCCCATGGATCTCCTTCCTGTCCACATGCTACCTCAAGCTGACATTCAAATTGGGAAGCAGAATGGAGAGAAAGGACAGCTTTGCCTGGAGCCCTGCCAGTGCATGGCAAGGTCTTCTAGGCCTACTGGGGGCCTTCTCCTGCTAAGGCCATACATGGCATTCAGACACTCTGGGGGAGCAAAATGCATTCAAGAAAGTGCCCCGTTGGGGCAGGTGTTTCTGCTGGTGGTTCAGAAGCTGCAGAAACAGAGGCTGGCTGGCCACTTTAAAGGCGGGCCCTGATGTGATAAGAAGTTATTTCCTCATTGGGAAGCGAGATAGCTGTGGCCTCCAAGCTTGAAGGAAATCACACTTGCTACCCATCTTCTCTTCACTGCTGACAAGTGTCCCAGAGATCACGTGAGTCTACTCCAAAGAAACCGGGTGCTTGCCCTTCCTGGCCTGGATGGCATCCCACAGCACTCTGTCATTTGAGGTGAAAAAAAAAGACTGATAGGCTCTAGGTGAGCTGCAGGTTCTCCATCCAGAAATGGCTGCAGCCCAAATGGTCTCTACTGGCTCCCTAGCACAGAGATTGCAGGCCGAGAAGGCATGACAATAGTAAGGACCATGGGAAGGCTACAGGACCCTGGTACTTGTTGAGGCCTAGCAGTGCAAAGGGAAAGTGTGTTGCAGTTCTCCATGTAGGTCATCCAATCCAGCTTCACTTAGAAGGAGGCAGCTCTCCAGTAGGAGCTCCCAGGCAGAGGGCTCAGCACAGAGCGTATACACCACTGCTCAGGTGTTCTCACTGAGAGCAGGAGGCCTGACTGAAATGGAAAGAAGGGCCTAGGTGTGTGTTCCTGAGGCTGCTGGCATGCTGGGGACATCAACCTCTCTAAGAAGGAGAGCAGGGGGAGCTTTTCCCTCAGCACAGAAACAAGCTGATCCAGAGGCCCCCATGGCTGAAGCCTTGTTGCTCAAAAGCCCCCCACGAAGCTTATAGCACACAACTGTGAAGAAAGGAGCACACAGGAGCTCACAGAGCCTCCTGAAGGCACGGAAATGAGAAAGCCCACCAGTGCATCCGTCATCAGGCCAGTGCTGCCTGTCTTTCTGGCAGGGAACAGGGCATATTTCCGGGAGGCTGGGGGTCAGGTTGCATGTCCCCTCCAATGAAGGAGGCTTGAGGGCTGAGCGCCTTCCAAGGAATTGCCAGCCCCCTGTTTCAATTGGGAAAACCCTCTTCTCCTCCCAGGGGCTGTCCAGCTGGGAAGACTAGTCAGCAAGCAAAGGTGTTCAGAGGGCACCTGTGAGGCTGGAATCCTTGTGCCTACCAAAGGGAAGTTGACTGCCTTCCCTGGCAGGCACCAATGTGCGGGTTAACACACGGCATCTGTCCCTGCATTTTCGGAGCTGTGACAAGACACAGAGGCTGCACCCACAGTCTGTGCATGAAGACACTTTCCTCAGCACAGAGACTGCAGGCTGAGAGGTCATAGAAAGTGAAGACCTTTGGAAGGCCTGAGGGATCCTCTGGCATGCTGAGGCCTAGCCTTGCAAAGGGAACCTCTGTGGCACTTCCCCAGGGAGGTGATCAGGTGCAACATCAGTTAGAGGTATGCAGCCCTCTCCTAGGAGCTCCCAGGCCGAGGGCTCAGCACAGTGCTTATGCAGAGCAGCTCAGCTGTCCTCACTTTGAGCAGGAGGCCTGCTGGAAGCGGAAAGTAGGGACTAGGTGTGTGTTGCCAAGGCTGATGGAAAGCTGGGGACATCAACCTCTCGAACGAGGAGAGCAGGGCAGAGGCTTTCCCTCAGTACACAAACAAGCTGCTCCACAGGCCCCCGTGGCTGGAGCCCTGTGGCTCCGCATTCCCAGGAAACGCCTTTGGCACACAGTGGTCCTGCATGCAATATGGTGCACACAGGAGCTGACACAACCTTGGAGGGAGCAGAGAATCATGAAAGCAATCCATGGAGAAGAATGCCCAGGCACCTGAGGCATGCCTTGCTGGAGGCAGAAATGGAACCTTCCCTGGAGGCTTGTGGTCAGGTTTCATTCCCCTTTAAGGGAGGGGGCTTGAGGGATGAGTTCCTCCCTAGAATGGCAAGCTGCATGTTTCTTGGGGGAAACTCTCTGTTCCTGCCAGAAGCTTGCCAGCAGTGAAGGGAAGGTGGGGAGCAACAGGGTTTGGAGGACCACTTGGAGGTGGCAAGCCTCACGCTGTGCAAAGGGGGCATTGTCCTTCCTTTCTCACAGCAGATGCCAAGGGAAGGCTGCAGTCTCTCCACTGTGACAGGATACACAGTCCCAGGCCTCCGTCTTTAGAACAAGCCAATATCCTCGGCAGATCAATGGCACACCTTGCGGGGCATAACAAAGTGTAGGCCTTAGGGAGGCCTAGGGTTCTCTGTCTCTGTGGAATCCTAGCTGTGCAGAGGGAAAGGGTGTCCTGCTTTCCCAGGCAGTTTCTACAAGTTAGCTTCTACTGGTGGTAGATGGACCACTGGGAGAAGCTCCCAGGGTGAACGTGAAGCACAGGGATTTCTCCATGCAGCCAGCATTTCCCACATAGAGCAGGCCTTTCTGGCCCACAATGAAGGGCCTCGAGCTGTGTTGCTGAGGCTCTTTGTAGTGCAGAGCAATCAGCACTCTAGCCAGGAGAGAAGGGCAGATCCCTGAACTCTGCACACACACCAGCTGTGGCCAAAGGACACTGTGGTCAGCTTGCGAGGAACCCCCAGATGCAGCTCTGGTCACACAGTGGTCCTCCAAAGATCACTGCTTGAGAGATACAGGGTGCTTGCCATTCCTTGCTAGGACCCCATCCCACAACACTCTGGAACTCGAGGGTGAATGGTCATTGATCCGTAGAATCCAGATGAGCTGCAGTCTCTCCATTTAGAAAGGCCTGCAGCAGGGGCAATGAAACCTTGGTCCAAGTAGTGCTTCCATGGGAGAGTGCCACTCATTGCAAACGTGTGCTGGGGGTCACTCTGCTTTCCATGGGGAACACTGTGTGTGGAACATCTTCCCTGTGTGCCAAAAGTCTCCGTAGTGCCTGGTGCCCATGGAATCCCCTTTGTATACAAAGCCATGTTGAAGACATGCTTGCCATGCTTGCAGAGCTACAATTCCCAACTTTCCAACTGCCCGAGGAACACCATTCTAGGGAATCCCAGAATGCCAGGCAGGACTGCCTGTGGGAGGAGTGTGGAACTGCAATGAGAGAAATGCTGTGCTACGTGCTCACCCTGGGAAATCCTACCTGAGGTGTCTCTGCCTCAGAGAGATCCTTGAATATGCCTCCAGCCTGCACTGAATGGAAATGATGACCATGAACACTGCTAGTCCCTGGCAAGTCCCTGTATCACCTAGGATTCCCTAAGACCTGCCTCATGTAGACCATTCACAGCACGCAGGCCCACTACTGAGCAAAGTTCATTTGAGAATGTCCCAGTGTGTGGCATGCATAGCTCTTTGCCTGCTCAGAAGCTGCAGGGACACAGGCTGTGTGTCCCCATTCACATGGAAGCCTGATGACCAAAGACCCAGGACCCCATTGTAAAGCAGGATTCCAGAGGCCTGTAAGCTGCATGCTGATCTCCTTTGCTACTTGATTTTTCTTCCCTGCTGGCAAGCCGCTTATTGGAAAGGGGAGTGTCTTCCAAGGAAACAGGGTGCTTGCCATCCCTTGCAAGGAGCTCAGCAGACAACACTGTTGATCTGGAGGACACACGAAACGTGACAACTGGCCTCTGAAGAGGTGGCAGCTTTTCCGTCCAGAAAGGCCTGCAGCACGTTCCCTGAAACTCTAGTCCATGTACTCTTGAAGTGCTCAGGAGCCTTGCAGGAAGAGATGCACACTGTGTCGGCACCATTTGGCATGGGAGAACACTGTGTGCCAAAAGTCTCTCCTGCAGCTTCAGAGCACCCTCCATTCCACAGGCACTTTGCATCCACTGTGTTGTCAGAGCAAAGGCCAGAGCAGGACACTCTATCTTGCTAGCTTGTGTAGCAAGAGGTCCCCCTACTTTGAAACGGCCTCTGGAAGGCAGTTCTAGACAGGCTTTAACTTCCATGCTTGTCAAGCTAGCTCAGGGGCCTGGAGCTATGTCGTAAGCACTGTGTGCTTTGCCTTCCCCATGGATCTCCTTCCTGTCCGCATGCTACCTCAAGCTGACATTCAAATTGGGAAGCAGAATGGAGAGAAAGGACAGCTTTGCCTGGAGCCCTGCCAGTGCATGGCAAGGTCTTCTAGGCCTACTGGGGGCCTTCTCCTGCTAAGGCCATACATGGCATTCAGACACTCTGGGGGAGCAAAATGCATTCATGAAAGTGCCCCGTTGGGGCAGGTGTTTCTGCTGGTGGTTCAGAAGCTGCAGAAACAGAGGCTGGCTGGCCACTTTAAAGGCGGGCCCTGATGTGATAAGAAGTTATTTCCTCATTGGGAAGCGAGATAGCTGTGGCCTCCAAGCTTGAAGGAAATCACACTTGCTACCCATCTTCTCTTCACTGCTGACAAGTGTCCCAGAGATCACGTGAGTCTACTCCAAAGAAACCGGGTGCTTGCCCTTCCTGGCCTGGATGGCATCCCACAGCACTCTGTCATTTGAGGTGAAAAAAAAAGACTGATAGGCTCTAGGTGAGCTGCAGGTTCTCCATCCAGAAATGGCTGCAGCCCAAATGGTCTCTACTGGCTCCCTAGCACAGAGATTGCAGGCCGAGAAGGCATGACAATAGTAAGGACCATGGGAAGGCTACAGGACCCTGGTACTTGTTGAGGCCTAGCAGTGCAAAGGGAAAGTGTGTTGCAGTTCTCCATGTAGGTCATCCAATCCAGCTTCACTTAGAAGGAGGCAGCTCTCCAGTAGGAGCTCCCAGGCAGAGGGCTCAGCACAGAGCGTATACACCACTGCTCAGGTGTTCTCACTGAGAGCAGGAGGCCTGACTGAAATGGAAAGAAGGGCCTAGGTGTGTGTTCCTGAGGCTGCTGGCATGCTGGGGACATCAACCTCTCTAACAAGGAGAGCAGGGGGAGCTTTTCCCTCAGCACAGAAACAAGCTGATCCAGAGGCCCCCATGGCTGAAGCCTTGTTGCTCAAAAGCCCCCCACGAAGCTTATAGCACACAACTGTGAAGAAAGGAGCACACAGGAGCTCACAGAGCCTCCTGAAGGCACGGAAATGAGAAAGCCCACCAGTGCATCCGTCATCAGGCCAGTGCTGCCTGTCTTTCTGGCAGGGAACAGGGCATATTTCCGGGAGGCTGGGGGTCAGGTTGCATGTCCCCTCCAATGAAGGAGGCTTGAGGGCTGAGCGCCTTCCAAGGAATTGCCAGCCCCCTGTTTCAATTGGGAAAACCCTCTTCTCCTCCCAGGGGCTGTCCAGCTGGGAAGACTAGTCAGCAAGCAAAGGTGTTCAGAGGGCACCTGTGAGGCTGGAATCCTTGTGCCTACCAAAGGGAAGTTGACTGCCTTCCCTGGCAGGCACCAATGTGCGGGTTAACACACGGCATCTGTCCCTGCATTTTCGGAGCTGTGACAAGACACAGAGGCTGCACCCACAGTCTGTGCATGAAGACACTTTCCTCAGCACAGAGACTGCAGGCTGAGAGGTCATAGAAAGTGAAGACCTTTGGAAGGCCTGAGGGATCCTCTGGCATGCTGAGGCCTAGCCTTGCAAAGGGAACCTCTGTGGCCCTTCCCCAGGGAGGTGATCAGGTGCAACATCAGTTAGAGGTATGCAGCCCTCTCCTAGGAGCTCCCAGGCTGAGGGCTCAGCACAGTGCTTATGCAGAGCAGCTCAGCTGTCCTCACTTTGAGCAGGAGGCCTGCTGGAAGCGGAAAGTAGGGACTAGGTGTGTGTTGCCAAGGCTGATGGAAAGCTGGGGACATCAACCTCTCGAACGAGGAGAGCAGGGCAGAGGCTTTCCCTCAGTACACAAACAAGCTGCTCCACAGGCCCCCGTGGCTGGAGCCCTGTGGCTCCGCATTCCCAGGAAACGCCTTTGGCACACAGTGGTCCTGCATGCAATATGGTGCACACAGGAGCTGACACAACCTTGGAGGGAGCAGAGAATCATGAAAGCAATCCATGGAGAAGAATGCCCAGGCACCTGAGGCATGCCTTGCTGGAGGCAGAAATGGAACCTTCCCTGGAGGCTTGTGGTCAGGTTTCATTCCCCTTTAAGGGAGGGGGCTTGAGGGATGAGTTCCTCCCTAGAATGGCAAGCTGCATGTTTGTTGGGGGAAACTCTCTGTTCCTGCCAGAAGCTTGCCAGCAGTGAAGGGAAGGTGGGGAGCAACAGGGTTTGGAGGACCACTTGGAGGTGGCAAGCCTCACGCTGTGCAAAGGGGGCATTGTCCTTCCTTTCTCACAGCAGATGCCAAGGGAAGGCTGCAGTCTCTCCACTGTGACAGGATACACAGTCCCAGGCCTCCGTCTTTAGAACAAGCCAATATCCTCGGCAGATCAATGGCACACCTTGCAGGGCATAACAAAGTGTAGGCCTTAGGGAGGCCTAGGGTTCTCTGTCTCTGTGGAATCCTAGCTGTGCAGAGGGAAAGGGTGTCCTGCTTTCCCAGGCAGTTTCTACAAGTTAGCTTCTACTGGTGGTAGATGGACCACTGGGAGAAGCTCCCAGGGTGAACGTGAAGCACAGGGATTTCTCCATGCAGCCAGCATTTCCCACATAGAGCAGGCCTTTCTGGCCCAGAATGAAGGGCCTCGAGCTGTGTTGCTGAGGCTCTTTGTAGTGCAGAGCAATCAGCACTCTAGCCAGGAGAGAAGGGCAGAGCCCTGAACTCTGCACACACACCAGCTGTGGCCAAAGGACACTGTGGTCAGCTTGCGAGGAACCCCCAGATGCAGCTCTGGTCACACAGTGGTCCTCCAAAGATCACTGCTTGAGAGATACAGGGTGCTTGCCATTCCTTGCTAGGACCCCATCCCACAACACTCTGGAACTCGAGGGTGAATGGTCATTGATCCGTAGAATCCAGATGAGCTGCAGTCTCTCCATTTAGAAAGGCCTGCAGCAGGGGCAATGAAACCTTGGTCCAAGTAGTGCTTCCATGGGAGAGTGCCACTCATTGCAAACGTGTGCTGGGGGTCACTCTGCTTTCCATGGGGAACACTGTGTGTGGAACATCTTCCCTGTGTGCCAAAAGTCTCCGTAGTGCCTGGTGCCCATGGAATCCCCTTTGTATACAAAGCCATGTTGAAGACATGCTTGCCATGCTTGCAGAGCTACAATTCCCAACTTTCCAACTGCCCGAGGAACACCATTCTAGGGAATCCCAGAATGCCAGGCAGGACTGCCTGTGGGAGGAGTGTGGAACTGCAATGAGAGAAATGCTGTGCTACGTGCTCACCCTGGGAAATCCTACCTGAGGTGTCTCTGCCTCAGAGAGATCCTTGAATATGCCTCCAGCCTGCACTAAATGGAAATGATGACCATGAACACTGCTAGTCCCTGGCAAGTCCCTGTATCACCTAGGATTCCCTAAGACCTGCCTCATGTAGACCATTCACAGCACGCAGGCCCACTACTGAGCAAAGTTCATTTGAGAATGTCCCAGTGTGTGGCATGCATATCTCTTTGCCTGCTCAGAAGCTGCAGGGACACAGGCTGTGTGTCCCCATTCACATGGAAGCCTGATGACCAAAGACCCAGGACCCCATTGTAAAGCAGGATTCCAGAGGCCTGTAAGCTGCATGCTGATCTCCTTTGCTACTTGATTTTTCTTCCCTGCTGGCAAGCCGCTTATTGGAAAGGGGAGTGTCTTCCAAGGAAACAGGGTGCTTGCCATCCCTTGCAAGGAGCTCAGCAGACAACACTGTTGATCTGGAGGACACACGAAACGTGACAACTGGCCTCTGAAGAGGTGGCAGCTTTTCCGTCCAGAAAGGCCTGCAGCACGTTCCCTGAAACTCTAGTCCATGTACTCTTGAAGTGCTCAGGAGCCTTGCAGGAAGAGATGCACACTGTGTCGGCACCATTTGGCATGGGAGAACACTGTGTGCCAAAAGTCTCTCCTGCAGCTTCAGAGCACCCTCCATTCCACAGGCACTTTGCATCCACTGTGTTGTCAGAGCAAAGGCCAGAGCAGGACACTCTATCTTGCTAGCTTGTGTAGCAAGAGGTCCCCCTACTTTGAAACGGCCTCTGGAAGGCAGTTCTAGACAGGCTTTAACTTCCATGCTTGTCAAGCTAGCTCAGGGGCCTGGAGCTATGTCGTAAGCACTGTGTGCTTTGCCTTCCCCATGGATCTCCTTCCTGTCCGCATGCTACCTCAAGCTGACATTCAAATTGGGAAGCAGAATGGAGAGAAAGGACAGCTTTGCCTGGAGCCCTGCCAGTGCATGGCAAGGTCTTCTAGGCCTACTGGGGGCCTTCTCCTGCTAAGGCCATACATGGCATTCAGACACTCTGGGGGAGCAAAATGCATTCATGAAAGTGCCCCGTTGGGGCAGGTGTTTCTGCTGGTGGTTCAGAAGCTGCAGAAACAGAGGCTGGCTGGCCACTTTAAAGGCGGGCCCTGATGTGATAAGAAGTTATTTCCTCATTGGGAAGCGAGATAGCTGTGGCCTCCAAGCTTGAAGGAAATCACACTTGCTACCCATCTTCTCTTCACTGCTGACAAGTGTCCCAGAGATCACGTGAGTCTACTCCAAAGAAACCGGGTGCTTGCCCTTCCTGGCCTGGATGGCATCCCACAGCACTCTGTCATTTGAGGTGAAAAAAAAAGACTGATAGGCTCTAGGTGAGCTGCAGGTTCTCCATCCAGAAATGGCTGCAGCCCAAATGGTCTCTACTGGCTCCCTAGCACAGAGATTGCAGGCCGAGAAGGCATGACAATAGTAAGGACCATGGGAAGGCTACAGGACCCTGGTACTTGTTGAGGCCTAGCAGTGCAAAGGGAAAGTGTTTTGCAGTTCTCCATGTAGGTCATCCAATCCAGCTTCACTTAGAAGGAGGCAGCTCTCCAGTAGGAGCTCCCAGGCAGAGGGCTCAGCACAGAGCGTATACACCACTGCTCAGGTGTTCTCACTGAGAGCAGGAGGCCTGACTGAAATGGAAAGAAGGGCCTAGGTGTGTGTTCCTGAGGCTGCTGGCATGCTGGGGACATCAACCTCTCTAACAAGGAGAGCAGGGGGAGCTTTTCCCTCAGCACAGAAACAAGCTGATCCAGAGGCCCCCATGGCTGAAGCCTTGTTGCTCAAAAGCCCCCCACGAAGCTTATAGCACACAACTGTGAAGAAAGGAGCACACAGGAGCTCACAGAGCCTCCTGAAGGCACGGAAATGAGAAAGCCCACCAGTGCATCCGTCATCAGGCCAGTGCTGCCTGTCTTTCTGGCAGGGAACAGGGCATATTTCCGGGAGGCTGGGGGTCAGGTTGCATGTCCCCTCCAATGAAGGAGGCTTGAGGGCTGAGCGCCTTCCAAGGAATTGCCAGCCCCCTGTTTCAATTGGGAAAACCCTCTTCTCCTCCCAGGGGCTGTCCAGCTGGGAAGACTAGTCAGCAAGCAAAGGTGTTCAGAGGGCACCTGTGAGGCTGGAATCCTTGTGCCTACCAAAGGGAAGTTGACTGCCTTCCCTGGCAGGCACCAATGTGCGGGTTAACACACGGCATCTGTCCCTGCATTTTCGGAGCTGTGACAAGACACAGAGGCTGCACCCACAGTCTGTGCATGAAGACACTTTCCTCAGCACAGAGACTGCAGGCTGAGAGGTCATAGAAAGTGAAGACCTTTGGAAGGCCTGAGGGATCCTCTGGCATGCTGAGGCCTAGCCTTGCAAAGGGAACCTCTGTGGCACTTCCCCAGGGAGGTGATCAGGTGCAACATCAGTTAGAGGTATGCAGCCCTCTCCTAGGAGCTCCCAGGCCGAGGGCTCAGCACAGTGCTTATGCAGAGCAGCTCAGCTGTCCTCACTTTGAGCAGGAGGCCTGCTGGAAGCGGAAAGTAGGGACTAGGTGTGTGTTGCCAAGGCTGATGGAAAGCTGGGGACATCAACCTCTCGAACGAGGAGAGCAGGGCAGAGGCTTTCCCTCAGTACACAAACAAGCTGCTCCACAGGCCCCCGTGGCTGGAGCCCTGTGGCTCCGCATTCCCAGGAAACGCCTTTGGCACACAGTGGTCCTGCATGCAATATGGTGCACACAGGAGCTGACACAACCTTGGAGGGAGCAGAGAATCATGAAAGCAATCCATGGAGAAGAATGCCCAGGCACCTGAGGCATGCCTTGCTGGAGGCAGAAATGGAACCTTCCCTGGAGGCTTGTGGTCAGGTTTCATTCCCCTTTAAGGGAGGGGGCTTGAGGGATGAGTTCCTCCCTAGAATGGCAAGCTGCATGTTTCTTGGGGGAAACTCTCTGTTCCTGCCAGAAGCTTGCCAGCAGTGAAGGGAAGGTGGGGAGCAACAGGGTTTGGAGGACCACTTGGAGGTGGCAAGCCTCACGCTGTGCAAAGGGGGCATTGTCCTTCCTTTCTCACAGCAGATGCCAAGGGAAGGCTGCAGTCTCTCCACTGTGACAGGATACACAGTCCCAGGCCTCCGTCTTTAGAACAAGCCAATATCCTCGGCAGATCAATGGCACACCTTGCGGGGCATAACAAAGTGTAGGCCTTAGGGAGGCCTAGGGTTCTCTGTCTCTGTGGAATCCTAGCTGTGCAGAGGGAAAGGGTGTCCTGCTTTCCCAGGCAGTTTCTACAAGTTAGCTTCTACTGGTGGTAGATGGACCACTGGGAGAAGCTCCCAGGGTGAACGTGAAGCACAGGGATTTCTCCATGCAGCCAGCATTTCCCACATAGAGCAGGCCTTTCTGGCCCAGAATGAAGGGCCTCGAGCTGTGTTGCTGAGGCTCTTTGTAGTGCAGAGCAATCAGCACTCTAGCCAGGAGAGAAGGGCAGAGCCCTGAACTCTGCACACACACCAGCTGTGGCCAAAGGACACTGTGGTCAGCTTGCGAGGAACCCCCAGATGCAGCTCTGGTCACACAGTGGTCCTCCAAAGATCACTGCTTGAGAGATACAGGGTGCTTGCCATTCCTTGCTAGGACCCCATCCCACAACACTCTGGAACTCGAGGGTGAATGGTCATTGATCCGTAGAATCCAGATGAGCTGCAGTCTCTCCATTTAGAAAGGCCTGCAGCAGGGGCAATGAAACCTTGGTCCAAGTAGTGCTTCCATGGGAGAGTGCCACTCATTGCAAACGTGTGCTGGGGGTCACTCTGCTTTCCATGGGGAACACTGTGTGTGGAACATCTTCCCTGTGTGCCAAAAGTCTCCGTAGTGCCTGGTGCCCATGGAATCCCCTTTGTATACAAAGCCATGTTGAAGACATGCTTGCCATGCTTGCAGAGCTACAATTCCCAACTTTCCAACTGCCCGAGGAACACCATTCTAGGGAATCCCAGAATGCCAGGCAGGACTGCCTGTGGGAGGAGTGTGGAACTGCAATGAGAGAAATGCTGTGCTACGTGCTCACCCTGGGAAATCCTACCTGAGGTGTCTCTGCCTCAGAGAGATCCTTGAATATGCCTCCAGCCTGCACTAAATGGAAATGATGACCATGAACACTGCTAGTCCCTGGCAAGTCCCTGTATCACCTAGGATTCCCTAAGACCTGCCTCATGTAGACCATTCACAGCACGCAGGCCCACTACTGAGCAAAGTTCATTTGAGAATGTCCCAGTGTGTGGCATGCATAGCTCTTTGCCTGCTCAGAAGCTGCAGGGACACAGGCTGTGTGTCCCCATTCACATGGAAGCCTGATGACCAAAGACCCAGGACCCCATTGTAAAGCAGGATTCCAGAGGCCTGTAAGCTGCATGCTGATCTCCTTTGCTACTTGATTTTTCTTCCCTGCTGGCAAGCCGCTTATTGGAAAGGGGAGTGTCTTCCAAGGAAACAGGGTGCTTGCCATCCCTTGCAAGGAGCTCAGCAGACAACACTGTTGATCTGGAGGACACACGAAACGTGACAACTGGCCTCTGAAGAGGTGGCAGCTTTTCCGTCCAGAAAGGCCTGCAGCACGTTCCCTGAAACTCTAGTCCATGTACTCTTGAAGTGCTCAGGAGCCTTGCAGGAAGAGATGCACACTGTGTCGGCACCATTTGGCATGGGAGAACACTGTGTGCCAAAAGTCTCTCCTGCAGCTTCAGAGCACCCTCCATTCCACAGGCACTTTGCATCCACTGTGTTGTCAGAGCAAAGGCCAGAGCAGGACACTCTATCTTGCTAGCTTGTGTAGCAAGAGGTCCCCCTACTTTGAAACGGCCTCTGGAAGGCAGTTCTAGACAGGCTTTAACTTCCATGCTTGTCAAGCTAGCTCAGGGGCCTGGAGCTATGTCGTAAGCACTGTGTGCTTTGCCTTCCCCATGGATCTCCTTCCTGTCCGCATGCTACCTCAAGCTGACATTCAAATTGGGAAGCAGAATGGAGAGAAAGGACAGCTTTGCCTGGAGCCCTGCCAGTGCATGGCAAGGTCTTCTAGGCCTACTGGGGGCCTTCTCCTGCTAAGGCCATACATGGCATTCAGACACTCTGGGGGAGCAAAATGCATTCATGAAAGTGCCCCGTTGGGGCAGGTGTTTCTGCTGGTGGTTCAGAAGCTGCAGAAACAGAGGCTGGCTGGCCACTTTAAAGGCGGGCCCTGATGTGATAAGAAGTTATTTCCTCATTGGGAAGCGAGATAGCTGTGGCCTCCCAGCTTCAAGGAAATCACACTTGCTACCCATCTTCTCTTCACTGCT
This sequence comes from Hippopotamus amphibius kiboko, assembly GCF_030028045.1. NCBI lineage: Eukaryota > Metazoa > Chordata > Mammalia > Artiodactyla > Hippopotamidae > Hippopotamus > Hippopotamus amphibius. Next base: position 70,241 of record NW_026648324.1, read on the forward strand.
GACAAGTGTCCCAGAGATCACGTGAGTCTACTCCAAAGAAACCGGGTGCTTGCCCTTCCTGGCCTGGATGGCATCCCACAGCACTCTGTCATTTGAGGTGAAAAAAAAAGACTGATAGGCTCTAGGTGAGCTGCAGGTTCTCCATCCAGAAATGGCTGCAGCCCAAATGGTCTCTACTGGCTCCCTAGCACAGAGATTGCAGGCCGAGAAGGCATGACAATAGTAAGGACCATGGGAAGGCTACAGGACCCTGGTACTTGTTGAGGCCTAGCAGTGCAAAGGGAAAGTGTGTTGCAGTTCTCCATGTAGGTCATCCAATCCAGCTTCACTTAGAAGGAGGGAGCTCTCCAGTAGGAGCTCCCAGGCAGAGGGCTCAGCACAGAGCGTATAAACCACTGCTCAGGTGTTCTCACTGAGAGCAGGAGGCCTGACTGAAATGGAAAGAAGGGCCTAGGTGTGTGTTCCTGAGGCTGCTGGCATGCTGGGGACATCAACCTCTCTAACAAGGAGAGCAAGGGGAGCTTTTCCCTCAGCACAGAAACAAGCTGATCCAGAGGCCCCCATGGCTGAAGCCTTGTTGCTCAAAAGCCCCCCACGAAGCTTATAGCACACAACTGTGAAGAAAGGAGCACACAAGAGCTCACAGAGCCTCCTGAAGGCACGGAAATGAGAAAGCCCACCAGTGCATCCGTCATCAGGCCAGTGCTGCCTGTCTTTCTGGCAGGGAACAGGGCATATTTCCGGGAGGCTGGGGGTCAGGTTGCATGTCCCCTCCAATGAAGGAGGCTTGAGGGCTGAGCGCCTTCCAAGGAATTGCCAGCCCCCTGTTTCAATTGGGAAAACCCTCTTCTCCTCCCAGGGGCTGTCCAGCTGGGAAGACTAGTCAGCAAGCAAAGGCGTTCAGAGGGCACCTGTGAGGCTGGAATCCTTGTGCCTACCAAAGGGAAGTTGACTGCCTTCCCTGGCAGGCACCAATGTGCGGGTTAACACACGGCATCTGTCCCTGCATTTTCGGAGCTGTGACAAGACACAGAGGCTGCACCCACAGTCTGTGCATGAAGACACTTTCCTCAGCACAGAGACTGCAGGCTGAGAGGTCATAGAAAGTGAAGACCTTTGGAAGGCCTGAGGGATCCTCTGGCATGCTGAGGCCTATCCTTGCAAAGGGAACCTCTGTGGCCCTTCCCCAGGGAGGTGATCAGGTGCAACATCAGTTAGAGGTATGCAGCCCTCTCCTAGGAGCTCCCAGGCCGAGGGCTCAGCACAGTGCTTATGCAGAGCAGCTCAGCTGTCCTCACTTTGAGCAGGAGGCCTGCTGGAAGCGGAAAGTAGGGACTAGGTGTGTGTTGCCAAGGCTGATGGAAAGCTGGGGACATCAACCTCTCGAACGAGGAGAGCAGGGCAGAGGCTTTCCCTCAGTACACAAACAAGCTGCTCCACAGGCCCCCGTGGCTGGAGCCCTGTGGCTCCGCATTCCCAGGAAACGCCTTTGGCACACAGTGGTCCTGCATGCAATATGGTGCACACAGGAGCTGACACAACCTTGGAGGGAGCAGAGAATCATGAAAGCAATCCATGGAGAAGAATGCCCAGGCACCTGAGGCATGCCTTGCTGGAGGCAGAAATGGAACCTTCCCTGGAGGCTTGTGGTCAGGTTTCATTCCCCTTTAAGGGAGGGGGCTTGAGGGATGAGTTCCTCCCTAGAATGGCAAGCTGCATGTTTGTTGGGGGAAACTCTCTGTTCCTGCCAGAAGCTTGCCAGCAGTGAAGGGAAGGTGGGGAGCAACAGGGTTTGGAGGACCACTTGGAGGTGGCAAGCCTCACGCTGTGCAAAGGGGGCATTGTCCTTCCTTTCTCACAGCAGATGCCAAGGGAAGGCTGCAGTCTCTCCACTGTGACAGGATACACAGTCCCAGGCCTCCGTCTTTAGAACAAGCCAATATCCTCGGCAGATCAATGGCACACCTTGCGGGGCATAACAAAGTGTAGGCCTTAGGGAGGCCTAGGGTTCTCTGTCTCTGTGGAATCCTAGCTGTGCAGAGGGAAAGGGTGTCCTGCTTTCCCAGGCAGTTTCTACAAGTTAGCTTCTACTGGTGGTAGATGGACCACTGGGAGAAGCTCCCAGGGTGAACGTGAAGCACAGGGATTTCTCCATGCAGCCAGCATTTCCCACATAGAGCAGGCCTTTCTGGCCCAGAATGAAGGGCCTCGAGCTGTGTTGCTGAGGCTCTTTGTAGTGCAGAGCAATCAGCACTCTAGCCAGGAGAGAAGGGCAGAGCCCTGAACTCTGCACACACACCAGCTGTGGCCAAAGGACACTGTGGTCAGCTTGCGAGGAACCCCCAGATGCAGCTCTGGTCACACAGTGGTCCTCCAAAGATCACTGCTTGAGAGATACAGGGTGCTTGCCATTCCTTGCTAGGACCCCATCCCACAACACTCTGGAACTCGAGGGTGAATGGTCATTGATCCGTAGAATCCAGATGAGCTGCAGTCTCTCCATTTAGAAAGGCCTGCAGCAGGGGCAATGAAACCTTGGTCCAAGTAGTGCTTCCATGGGAGAGTGCCACTCATTGCAAACGTGTGCTGGGGGTCACTCTGCTTTCCATGGGGAACACTGTGTGTGGAACATCTTCCCTGTGTGCCAAAAGTCTCCGTAGTGCCTGGTGCCCATGGAATCCCCTTTGTATACAAAGCCATGTTGAAGACATGCTTGCCATGCTTGCAGAGCTACAATTCCCAACTTTCCAACTGCCCGAGGAACACCATTCTAGGGAATCCCAGAATGCCAGGCAGGACTGCCTGTGGGAGGAGTGTGGAACTGCAATGAGAGAAATGCTGTGCTACGTGCTCACCCTGGGAAATCCTACCTGAGGTGTCTCTGCCTCAGAGAGATCCTTGAATATGCCTCCAGCCTGCACTAAATGGAAATGATGACCATGAACACTGCTAGTCCCTGGCAAGTCCCTGTATCACCTAGGATTCCCTAAGACCTGCCTCACGTAGACCATTCACAGCACGCAGGCCCACTACTGAGCAAAGTTCATTTGAGAATGTCCCAGTGTGTGGCATGCATAGCTCTTTGCCTGCTCAGAAGCTGCAGGGACACAGGCTGTGTGTCCCCATTCACATGGAAGCCTGATGACCAAAGACCCAGGACCCCATTGTAAAGCAGGATTCCAGAGGCCTGTAAGCTGCATGCTGATCTCCTTTGCTACTTGATTTTTCTTCCCTGCTGGCAAGCCGCTTATTGGAAAGGGGAGTGTCTTCCAAGGAAACAGGGTGCTTGCCATCCCTTGCAAGGAGCTCAGCAGACAACACTGTTGATCTGGAGGACACACGAAACGTGACAATTGGCCTCTGAAGAGGTGGCAGCTTTTCCGTCCAGAAAGGCCTGCAGCACGTTCCCTGAAACTCTAGTCCATGTACTCTTGAAGTGCTCAGGAGCCTTGCAGGAAGAGATGCACACTGTGTCGGCACCATTTGGCATGGGAGAACACTGTGTGCCAAAAGTCTCTCCTGCAGCTTCAGAGCACCCTCCATTCCACAGGCACTTTGCATCCACTGTGTTGTCAGAGCAAAGGCCAGAGCAGGACACTCTATCTTGCTAGCTTGTGTAGCAAGAGGTCCCCCTACTTTGAAACGGCCTCTGGAAGGCAGTTCTAGACAGGCTTTAACTTCCATGCTTGTCAAGCTAGCTCAGGGGCCTGGAGTTATGTCGTAAGCACTGTGTGCTTTGCCTTCCCCATGGATCTCCTTCCTGTCCGCATGCTACCTCAAGCTGACATTCAAATTGGGAAGCAGAATGGAGAGAAAGGACAGCTTTGCCTGGAGCCCTGCCAGTGCATGGCAAGGTCTTCTAGGCCTACTGGGGGCCTTCTCCTGCTAAGGCCATACATGGCATTCAGACACTCTGGGGGAGCAAAATGCATTCAAGAAAGTGCCCCGTTGGGGCAGGTGTTTCTGCTGGTGGTTCAGAAGCTGCAGAAACAGAGGCTGGCTGGCCACTTTAAAGGCGGGCCCTGATGTGATAAGAAGTTATTTCCTCATTGGGAAGCGAGATAGCTGTGGCCTCCAAGCTTGAAGGAAATCACACTTGCTACCCATCTTCTCTTCACTGCTGACAAGTGTCCCAGAGATCACGTGAGTCTACTCCAAAGAAACCGGGTGCTTGCCCTTCCTGGCCTGGATGGCATCCCACAGCACACTGTCATTTGAGGTGAAAAAAAAAGACTGATAGGCTCTAGGTGAGCTGCAGGTTCTCCATCCAGAAATGGCTGCAGCCCAAATGGTCTCTACTGGCTCCCTAGCACAGAGATTGCAGGCCGAGAAGGCATGACAATAGTAAGGACCATGGGAAGGCTACAGGACCCTGGTACTTGTTGAGGCCTAGCAGTGCAAAGGGAAAGTGTGTTGCAGTTCTCCATGTAGGTCATCCAATCCAGCTTCACTTAGAAGGAGGCAGCTCTCCAGTAGGAGCTCCCAGGCAGAGGGCTCAGCACAGAGCTTATACACCACTGCTCAGGTGTTCTCACTGAGAGCAGGAGGTCTGACTGAAATGGAAAGAAGGGCCTAGGTGTGTGTTCCTGAGGCTGCTGGCATGCTGGGGACATCAACCTCTCTAACAAGGAGAGCAGGGGGAGCTTTTCCCTCAGCACAGAAACAAGCTGATCCAGAGGCCCCCATGGCTGAAGCCTTGTTGCTCAAAAGCCCCCCACGAAGCTTATAGCACACAACTGTGAAGAAAGGAGCACACAGGAGCTCACAGAGCCTCCTGAAGGCACGGAAATGAGAAAGCCCACCAGTGCATCCGTCATCAGGCCAGTGCTGCCTGTCTTTCTGGCAGGGAACAGGGCATATTTCCGGGAGGCTGGGGGTCAGGTTGCATGTCCCCTCCAATGAAGGAGGCTTGAGGGCTGAGCGCCTTCCAAGGAATTGCCAGCCCCCTGTTTCAATTGGGAAAACCCTCTTCTCCTCCCAGGGGCTGTCCAGCTGGGAAGACTAGTCAGCAAGCAAAGGTGTTCAGAGGGCACCTGTGAGGCTGGAATCCTTGTGCCTACCAAAGGGAAGTTGACTGCCTTCCCTGGCAGGCACCAATGTGCGGGTTAACACACGGCATCTGTCCCTGCATTTTCGGAGCTGTGACAAGACACAGAGGCTGCACCCACAGTCTGTGCATGAAGACACTTTCCTCAGCACAGAGACTGCAGGCTGAGAGGTCATAGAAAGTGAAGACCTTTGGAAGGCCTGAGGGATCCTCTGGCATGCTGAGGCCTAGCCTTGCAAAGGGAACCTCTGTGGCACTTCCCCAGGGAGGTGATCAGGTGCAACATCAGTTAGAGGTATGCAGCCCTCTCCTAGGAGCTCCCAGGCCGAGGGCTCAGCACAGTGCTTATGCAGAGCAGCTCAGCTGTCCTCACTTTGAGCAGGAGGCCTGCTGGAAGCGGAAAGTAGGGACTAGGTGTGTGTTGCCAAGGCTGATGGAAAGCTGGGGACATCAACCTCTCGAACGAGGAGAGCAGGGCAGAGGCTTTCCCTCAGTACACAAACAAGCTGCTCCACAGGCCCCCGTGGCTGGAGCCCTGTGGCTCCGCATTCCCAGAAAACGCCTTTGGCACACAGTGGTCCTGCATGCAATATGGTGCACACAGGAGCTGACACAACCTTGGAGGGAGCAGAGAATCATGAAAGCAATCCATGGAGAAGAATGCCCAGGCACCTGAGGCATGCCTTGCTGGAGGCAGAAATGGAACCTTCCCTGGAGGCTTGTGGTCAGGTTTCATTCCCCTTTAAGGGAGGGGGCTTGAGGGATGAGTTCCTCCCTAGAATGGCAAGCTGCATGTTTGTTGGGGGAAACTCTCTGTTCCTTCCAGAAGCTTGCCAGCAGTGAAGGGAAGGTGGGGAGCAACAGGGTTTGGAGGACCACTTGGAGGTGGCAAGCCTCACGCTGTGCAAAGGGGGCATTGTCCTTCCTTTCTCACAGCAGATGCCAAGGGAAGGCTGCAGTCTCTCCACTGTGACAGGATACACAGTCCCAGGCCTCCGTCTTTAGAGCAAGCCAATATCCTCGGCAGATCGATGGCACACCTTGCGGGGCATAACAAAATGTAGGCCTTAGGGAGGCCTAGGGTTCTCTGTCTTTGTGGAAGCCTAGCTGTGCAGAGGGAAAGGGTGTCCTGCTTTCCCAGGCAGTTTCTACAAGTTAGCTTCTACTGGTGGTAGATGGACCACTGGGAGAAGCTCCCAGGGTGAACGTGAAGCACAGGGATTTCTCCATGCAGCTCAGCATTTCCCACATAGAGCAGGCCTTTCTGGCCCAGAATGAAGGGCCTCGAGCTGTGTTGCTGAGGCTCTTTGTAGTGCAGAGCAATCAGCACTCTAGCCAGGAGAGAAGGGCAGAGCCCTGAACTCTGCACACACACCAGCTGTGGCCAAAGGACACTGTGGTCAGCTTGCGAGGAACCCCCAGATGCAGCTCTGGTCACACAGTGGTCCTCCAAAGATCACTGCTTGAGAGATACAGGGTGCTTGCCATTCCTTGCTAGGACCCCATCCCACAACACTCTGGAACTCGAGGGTGAATGGTCATTGATCCGTAGAATCCAGATGAGCTGCAGTCTCTCCATTTAGAAAGGCCTGCAGCAGGGGCAATGAAACCTTGGTCCAAGTAGTGCTTCCATGGGAGAGTGCCACTCATTGCAAACGTGTGCTGGGGGTCACTCTGCTTTCCATGGGGAACACTGTGTGTGGAACATCTTCCCTGTGTGCCAAAAGTCTCCGTAGTGCCTGGTGCCCATGGAATCCCCTTTGTATACAAAGCCATGTTGAAGACATGCTTGCCATGCTTGCAGAGCTACAATTCCCAACTTTCCAACTGCCCGAGGAACACCATTCTAGGGAATCCCAGAATGCCAGGCAGGACTGCCTGTGGGAGGAGTGTGGAACTGCAATGAGAGAAATGCTGTGCTACGTGCTCACCCTGGGAAATCCTACCTGAGGTGTCTCTGCCTCAGAGAGATCCTTGAATATGCCTCCAGCCTGCACTAAATGGAAATGATGACCATGAACACTGCTAGTCCCTGGCAAGTCCCTGTATCACCTAGGATTCCCTAAGACCTGCCTCACGTAGACCATTCACAGCACGCAGGCCCACTACTGAGCAAAGTTCATTTGAGAATGTCCCAGTGTGTGGCATGCATAGCTCTTTGCCTGCTCAGAAGCTGCAGGGACACAGGCTGTGTGTCCCCATTCACATGGAAGCCTGATGACCAAAGACCCAGGACCCCATTGTAAAGCAGGATTCCAGAGGCCTGTAAGCTGCATGCTGATCTCCTTTGCTACTTGATTTTTCTTCCCTGCTGGCAAGCCGCTTATTGGAAAGGGGAGTGTCTTCCAAGGAAACAGGGTGCTTGCCATCCCTTGCAAGGAGCTCAGCAGACAACACTGTTGATCTGGAGGACACACGAAACGTGACAATTGGCCTCTGAAGAGGTGGCAGCTTTTCCGTCCAGAAAGGCCTGCAGCACGTTCCCTGAAACTCTAGTCCATGTACTCTTGAAGTGCTCAGGAGCCTTGCAGGAAGAGATGCACACTGTGTCGGCACCATTTGGCATGGGAGAACACTGTGTGCCAAAAGTCTCTCCTGCAGCTTCAGAGCACCCTCCATTCCACAGGCACTTTGCATCCACTGTGTTGTCAGAGCAAAGGCCAGAGCAGGACACTCTATCTTGCTAGCTTGTGTAGCAAGAGGTCCCCCTACTTTGAAACGGCCTCTGGAAGGCAGTTCTAGACAGGCTTTAACTTCCATGCTTGTCAAGCTAGCTCAGGGGCCTGCAGCTATGTCGTAAGCACTGTGTGCTTTGCCTTCCCCATGGATCTCCTTCCTGTCCGCATGCTACCTCAAGCTGACATTCAAATTGGGAAGCAGAATGGAGAGAAAGGACAGCTTTGCCTGGAGCCCTGCCAGTGCATGGCAAGGTCTTCTAGGCCTACTGGGGGCCTTCTCCTGCTAAGGCCATACATGGCATTCAGACACTCTGGGGGAGCAAAATGCATTCATGAAAGTGCCCCGTTGGGGCAGGTGTTTCTGCTGGTGGTTCAGAAGCTGCAGAAACAGAGGCTGGCTGGCCACTTTAAAGGTGGGCCCTGATGTGATAAGAAGTTATTTCCTCATTGGGAAGCGAGATAGCTGTGGCCTCCAAGCTTCAAGGAAATCACACTTGCTACCCATCTTCTCTTCACTGCTGACAAGTATCCCAGAGATCATGTGAGTCTACTCCAAAGAAACCGGGTGCTTGCCCTTCCTGGCCTGGATGGCATCCCACAGCACTCTGTCATTTGAGGTGAAAAAAAAAGACTGATAGGCTCTAGGTGAGCTGCAGGTTCTCCATCCAGAAATGGCTGCAGCCCAAATGGTCTCTACTGGCTCCCTAGCACAGAGATTGCAGGCCGAGAAGGCATGACAATAGTAAGGACCATGGGAAGGCTACAGGACCCTGGTACTTGTTGAGGCCTAGCAGTGCAAAGGGAAAGTGTGTTGCAGTTCTCCATGTAGGTCATCCAATCCAGCTTCACTTAGAAGGAGGGAGCTCTCCAGTAGGAGCTCCCAGGCAGAGGGCTCAGCACAGAGCGTATACACCACTGCTCAGGTGTTCTCACTGAGAGCAGGAGGCCTGACTGAAATGGAAAGAAGGGCCTAGGTGTGTGTTCCTGAGGCTGCTGGCATGCTGGGGACATCAACCTCTCTAACAAGGAGAGCAGGGGGAGCTTTTCCCTCAGCACAGAAACAAGCTGATCCAGAGGCCCCCATGGCTGAAGCCTTGTTGCTCAAAAGCCCCCCACGAAGCTTATAGCACACAACTGTGAAGAAAGGAGCACACAGGAGCTCACAGAGCCTCCTGAAGGCACGGAAATGAGAAAGCCCACCAGTGCATCCGTCATCAGGCCAGTGCTGCCTGTCTTTCTGGCAGGGAACAGGGCATATTTCCGGGAGGCTGGGGGTCAGGTTGCATGTCCCCTCCAATGAAGGAGGCTTGAGGGCTGAGCGCCTTCCAGGGAATTGCCAGCCCCCTGTTTCAATTGGGAAAACCCTCTTCTCCTCCCAGGGGCTGTCCAGCTGGGAAGACTAGTCAGCAAGCAAAGGTGTTCAGAGGGCACCTGTGAGGCTGGAATCCTTGTGCCTACCAAAGGGAAGTTGACTGCCTTCCCTGGCAGGCACCAATGTGTGGGTTAACACACGGCATCTGTCCCTGCATTTTCGGAGCTGTGACAAGACACAGAGGCTGCACCCACAGTCTGTGCATGAAGACACTTTCCTCAGCACAGAGACTGCAGGCTGAGAGGTCATAGAAAGTGAAGACCTTTGGAAGGCCTGAGGGATCCGCTGGCATGCTGAGGCCTAGCAGTGCAAAGGGAACCTCTGTGGCACTTCCCCAGGGAGGTGATCAGGTGCAACATCAGTTAGTGGTATGCAGCCCTCTCCTAGGAGCTCCCAGGCTGAGGGCTCAGCACAGTGCTTATGCAGAGCAGCTCAGCTGTCCTCACTTTGAGCAGGAGGCCTGCTGGAAGTGGAAAGTAGGGCCTAGGTGTGTGTTGCCGAGGCTGATGGAAAGCTGGGGACATCAACCTCTCGAACGAGGAGAGCAGGGCAGAGGCTTTCCCTCAGTACACAAACAAGCTGCTCCACAGGCCCCCGTGGCTGGAGCCCTGTGGCTCCGCATTCCCAGAAAACGCCTTTGGCACACAGTGGTCCTGCATGCAATATGGTGCACACAGGAGCTGACACAACCTTGGAGGGAGCAGAGAATCATGAAAGCAATCCATGGAGAAGAATGCCCAGGCACCTGAGGCATGCCTTGCTGGAGGCAGAAATGGAACCTTCCCTGGAGGCTTGTGGTCAGGTTTCATTCCCCTTTTAGGGAGGGGGCTTGAGGGATGAGTTCCTACCTAGAATGGCAAGCTGCATGTTTCTTGGGGGAAACTCTCTGTTCCTGCCAGAAGCTTGCCAGCAGTGAAGGGAAGGTGGGGAGCAACAGGGTTTGGAGGACCGCTTGGAGGTGGCAAGCCTCACGCTGTGCAAAGGGGGCATTGTCCTTCCTTTCTCACAGCAGATGCCAAGGGAAGGCTGCAGTCTCTCCACTGTGACAGGATACACAGTCCCAAGCCTCCGTCTTTAGAGCAAGCCAATATCCTCGGCAGATCAATGGCACACCTTGTGGGGCATAACAAAGTGAAGGCCTTAGGGAGGCTTAGGGTTCTCTGGCTTTGTGGAAGCCTAGCTGTGCAGAGGGAAAGTGTGTCCTGCTTTCCCAGGCAGTTTCTACAAGTTAGCTTCTACTGGTGGTAGATGGACCACTGGGAGAAGCCTCCAGGGTGTATGTGAAGCACAGGGATTTCTCCGTGCAGCTCAGCACTTCCCACCTAGAGCAGGCCTTCCTGGCCCACAATGAAGGGCCTAGAGCTGTGTTGCTGAGGCTCTTTGTAATGCAGAGCAATCAGCACTCTAGCCAGGAGAGCAGGGCAGAGCCCTGAACTCTGCACACACACCAGCTGTGGCCAAAGGACACTGTGGTCAGCTTGCGAGGAACCCCCAGATGCAGCTCTGGTCACACAGTGGTCCTCCAAAGATCACTGCTTGAGAGATACAGGGTGCTTGCCATTCCTTGCTAGGACCCCATCCCACAACACTCTGGAACTCGAGGGTGAATGGTCATTGATCTGTAGCCTCCAGATGAGCTGCAGTCTCTCCATTTAGAAAGGCCTGCAGCAGGGGCAATGAAACCTTGGTCCAAGTAGTGCTTCCATGGGAGAGCGCCACTCATTGCAAACGTGTGCTGGGGGTCACTCTGCTTTCCATGGGGAACACTGTGTGTGGAACATCTTCCCTGTGTGCCAAAAGTCTCTGTAGTGCCTGGTGCCCATGGAATCCCCTTTGTATACAAAGCCATGTTGAAGACATGCTTGCCATGCTTGCAGAGCTACAATTCCCAACTTTCCAACTGCCCGAGGAACACCATTCTAGGGAATCCCAGAATGCCAGGCAGGACTGCCTGTGGGAGGAGTGTGGAACTGCAATGAGAGAAATGCTGTGCTACGTGCTCCCCCTGGGAAATCCTACCTGAGGTGTCTCTGCCTCAGAGAGATCCTTGAATGTGCCTCCAGCCTGCACTAAATGGAAATGATGACCATGAACACTGCTAGTCCCTGGCAAGTCCCTGTATCACCTAGGATTCCCTAAGACCTGCCTCACGTAGACCATTCACAGCACGCAGGCCCACTACTGAGCAAAGTTCATTTGAGAATGTCCCAGTGTGTGGCATGCATAGCTCTTTGCCTGCTCAGAAGCTGCAGGGACACAGGCTGTGTGTCCCCATTCACATGGAAGCCTGATGACCAAAGACCCAGGACCCCATTGTAAAGCAGGATTCCAGAGGCCTGTAAGCTGCATGCTGATCTCCTTTGCTACTTGATTTTTCTTCCCTGCTGGCAAGCTGCTTATTGGAAAGGGGAGTGTCTTCCAAGGAAACAGGGTGCTTGCCATCCCTTGCAAGGAGCTCAGCAGACAACACTGTTGATCTGGAGGACACACGAAACGTGACAATTGGCCTCTGAAGAGGTGGCAGCTTTTCCGTCCAGAAAGGCCTGCAGCACGTTCCCTGAAACTCTAGTCCATGTACTCTTGAAGTGCTCAGGAGCCTTGCAGGAAGAGATGCACACTGTGTCGGCACCATTTGGCATGGGAGAACACTGTGTGCCAAAAGTCTCTCCTGCAGCTTCAGAGCACCCTCCATTCCACAGGCACTTTGCATCCACTGTGTTGTCAGAGCAAAGGCCAGAGCAGGACACTCTATCTTGCTAGCTTGTGTAGCAAGAGGTCCCCCTACTTTGAAACGGCCTCTGGAAGGCAGTTCTAGACAGGCTTTAACTTCCATGCTTGTCAAGCTAGCTCAGGGGCCTGGAGCTATGTCGTAAGCACTGTGTGATTTGCCTTCCCCATGGATCTCCTTCCTGTCCACATGCTACCTCAAGCTGACATTCAAATTGGGAAGCAGAATGGAGAGAAAGGACAGCTTTGCCTGGAGCCCTGCCAGTGCATGGCAAGGTCTTCTAGGCCTACTGGGGGCCTTCTCCTGCTAAGGCCATACATGGCATTCAGACACTCTGGGGGAGCAAAATGCATTCAAGAAAGTGCCCCGTTGGGGCAGGTGTTTCTGCTGGTGGTTCAGAAGCTGCAGAAACAGAGGCTGGCTGGCCACTTTAAAGGCGGGCCCTGATGTGATAAGAAGTTATTTCCTCATTGGGAAGCGAGATAGCTGTGGCCTCCAAGCTTCAAGGAAATCACACTTGCTACCCATCTTCTCTTCACTGCTGACAAGTGTCCCAGAGATCACGTGAGTCTACTCCAAAGAAACCGGGTGCTTGCCCTTCCTGGCCTGGATGGCATCCCACAGCACTCTGTCATTTGAGGTGAATAAAAAAGACTGATAGGCTCTAGGTGAGCTGCAGGTTCTCCATCCAGAAATGGCTGCAGCCCAAATGGTCTCTACTGGCTCCCTAGCACAGAGATTGCAGGCCGAGAAGGCATGACAATAGTAAGGACCATGGGAAGGCTACAGGACCCTGGTACTTGTTGAGGCCTAGCAGTGCAAAGGGAAAGTGTGTTGCAGTTCTCCATGTAGGTCATCCAATCCAGCTTCACTTAGAAGGAGGCAGCTCTCCAGTAGGAGCTCCCAGGCAGAGGGCTCAGCACAGAGCGTATACACCACTGCTCAGGTGTTCTCACTGAGAGCAGGAGGCCTGACTGAAATGGAAAGAAGGGCCTAGGTGTGTGTTCCTGAGGCTGCTGGCATGCTGGGGACATCAACCTCTCTAACAAGGAGAGCAGGGGGAGCTTTTCCCTCAGCACAGAAACAAGCTGATCCAGAGGCCCCCATGGCTGAAGCCTTGTTGCTCAAAAGCCCCCCACGAAGCTTATAGCACACAACTGTGAAGAAAGGAGCACACAGGAGCTCACAGAGCCTCCTGAAGGCACGGAAATGAGAAAGCCCACCAGTGCATCCGTCATCAGGCCAGTGCTGCCTGTCTTTCTGGCAGGGAACAGGGCATATTTCCGGGAGGCTGGGGGTCAGGTTGCATGTCCCCTCCAATGAAGGAGGCTTGAGGGCTGAGCGCCTTCCAAGGAATTGCCAGCCCCCTGTTTCAATTGGGAAAACCCTCTTCTCCTCCCAGGGGCTGTCCAGCTGGGAAGACTAGTCAGCAAGCAAAGGTGTTCAGAGGGCACCTGTGAGGCTGGAATCCTTGTGCCTACCAAAGGGAAGTTGACTGCCTTCCCTGGCAGGCACCAATGTGCGGGTTAACACACGGCATCTGTCCCTGCATTTTCGGAGCTGTGACAAGACACAGAGGCTGCACCCACAGTCTGTGCATGAAGACACTTTCCTCAGCACAGAGACTGCAGGCTGAGAGGTCATAGAAAGTGAAGACCTTTGGAAGGCCTGAGGCATCCCCTGGCATGCTGAGGCCTAGCCGTGCAAAGGGAACCTCTGTGGCACTTCCCCAGGGAGGTGATCAGGTGCAACATCAGTTAGAGGTATGCAGCCCTCTCCTAGGAGCTCCCAGGCCGAGGGCTCAGCACAGTGCTTATGCAGAGCAGCTCAGCTGTCCTCACTTTGAGCAGGAGGCCTGCTGGAAGCGGAAAGTAGGGACTAGGTGTGTGTTGCCAAGGCTGATGGAAAGCTGGGGACATCAACCTCTCGAACGAGGAGAGCAGGGCAGAGGCTTTCCCTCAGTACACAAACAAGCTGCTCCACAGGCCCCCGTGGCTGGAGCCCTGTGGCTCCGCATTCCCAGGAAACGCCTTTGGCACACAGTGGTCCTGCATGCAATATGGTGCACACAGGAGCTGACACAACCTTGGAGGGAGCAGAGAATCATGAAAGCAATCCATGGAGAAGAATGCCCAGGCACCTGAGGCATGCCTTGCTGGAGGCAGAAATGGAACCTTCCCTGGAGGCTTGTGGTCAGGTTTCATTCCCCTTTAAGGGAGGGGGCTTGAGGGATGAGTTCCTCCCTAGAATGGCAAGCTGCATGTTTGTTGGGGGAAACTCTCTGTTCCTGCCAGAAGCTTGCCAGCAGTGAAGGGAAGGTGGGGAGCAACAGGGTTTGGAGGACCACTTGGAGGTGGCAAGCCTCACGCTGTGCAAAGGGGGCATTGTCCTTCCTTTCTCACAGCAGATGCCAAGGGAAGGCTGCAGTCTCTCCACTGTGACAGGATACACAGTCCCAGGCCTCCGTCTTTAGAACAAGCCAATATCCTCGGCAGATCGATGGCACACCTTGCGGGGCATAACAAAGTGTAGGCCTTAGGGAGGCCTAGGGTTCTCTGTCTTTGTGGAAGCCTAGCTGTGCAGAGGGAAAGGGTGTCCTGCTTTCCCAGGCAGTTTCTACAAGTTAGCTTCTACTGGTGGTAGATGGACCACTGGGAGAAGCTCCCAGGGTGAACGTGAAGCACAGGGATTTCTCCATGCAGCTCAGCATTTCCCACATAGAGCAGGCCTTTCTGGCCCACAATGAAGGGCCTCGAGCTGTGTTGCTGAGGCTCTTTGTAGTGCAGAGCAATCAGCTCTCTAGCCAGGAGAGAAGGGCAGAGCCCTGAACTCTGCACACACACCAGCTGTGGCCAAAGGACACTGTGGTCAGCTTGCGAGGAACCCCCAGATGCAGCTCTGGTCACACAGTGGTCCTCCAAAGATCACTGTTTGAGAGATACAGGGTGCTTGCCATTCCTTGCTAGGACCCCATCCCACAACACTCTGGAACTCGAGGGTGAATGGTCATTGATCCGTAGAATCCAGATGAGCTGCAGTCTCTCCATTTAGAAAGGCCTGCAGCAGGGGCAATGAAACCTTGGTCCAAGTAGTGCTTCCATGGGAGAGTGCCACTCATTGCAAACGTGTGCTGGGGGTCACTCTGCTTTCCATGGGGAACACTGTGTGTGGAACATCTTCCCTGTGTGCCAAAAGTCTCTGTAGTGCCTGGTGCCCATGGAATCCCCTTTGTATACAAAGCCATGTTGAAGACATGCTTGCCATGCTTGCAGAGCTACAATTCCCAACTTTCCAACTGCCCGAGGAACACCATTCTAGGGAATCCCAGAATGCCAGGCAGGACTGCCTGTGGGAGGAGTGTGGAACTGCAATGAGAGAAATGCTGTGCTACGTGCTCACCCTGGGAAATCCTACCTGAGGTGTCTCTGCCTCAGAGAGATCCTTGAATATGCCTCCAGCCTGCACTAAATGGAAATGATGACCATGAACACTGCTAGTCCCTGGCAAGTCCTTGTATCACCTAGGATTCCTTAAGACCTGCCTCACGTAGACCATTCACAGCACGCAGGCCCACTACTGAGCAAAGTTCATTTGAGAATGTCCCAGTGTATGGCATGCATATCTCTTTGCCTGCTCAGAAGCTGCAGGGACACAGGCTGTGTGTCCCCATTCACATGGAAGCCTGATGACCAAAGACCCAGGACCCCATTGTAAAGCAGGATTCCAGAGGCCTGTAAGCTGCATGCTGATCTCCTTTGCTACTTGATTTTTCTTCCCTGCTGGCAAGCCGCTTATTGGAAAGGGGAGTGTCTTCCAAGGAAACAGGGTGCTTGCCATCCCTTGCAAGGAGCTCAGCAGACAACACTGTTGATCTGGAGGACACACGAAACGTGACAATTGGCCTCTGAAGAGGTGGCAGCTTTTCCGTCCAGAAAGGCCTGCAGCACGTTCCCTGAAACTCTAGTCCATGTACTCTTGAAGTGCTCAGGAGCCTTGCAGGAAGAGATGCACACTGTGTCGGCACCATTTGGCATGGGAGAACACTGTGTGCCAAAAGTCTCTCCTGCAGCTTCAGAGCACCCTCCATTCCACAGGCACTTTGCATCCACTGTGTTGTCAGAGCAAAGGCCAGAGCAGGACACTCTATCTTGCTAGCTTGTGTAGCAAGAGGTCCCCCTACTTTGAAACGGCCTCTGGAAGGCAGTTCTAGACAGGCTTTAACTTCCATGCTTGTCAAGCTAGCTCAGGGGCCTGGAGCTATATGGTAAGCACTGTGTGCTTTGCCTTCCCCATGGATCTCCTTCCTGTCCGCATGCTACCTCAAACTGACATTCAAATTGGGAAGCAGAATGGAGAGAAAGGACAGCTTTGCCTGGAGCCCTGCCAGTGCATGGCAAGGTCTTCTAGGCCTACTGGGGGCCTTCTCCTGCTAAGGCCATACATGGCATTCAGACACTCTGGGGGAGCAAAATGCATTCATGAAAGTGCCCCGTTGGGGCAGGTGTTTCTGCTGGTGGTTCAGAAGCTGCAGAAACAGAGGCTGGCTGGCCACTTTAAAGGCGGGCCCTGATGTGATAAGAAGTTATTTCCTCATTGGGAAGCGAGATAGCTGTGGCCTCCAAGCTTGAAGGAAATCACACTTGCTACCCATCTTCTCTTCACTGCTGACAAGTGTCCCAGAGATCACGTGAGTCTACTCCAAAGAAACCGGGTGCTTGCCCTTCCTGGCCTGGATGGCATCCCACAGCACTCTGTCATTTGAGGTGAAAAAAAAAGACTGATAGGCTCTAGGTGAGCTGCAGGTTCTCCATCCAGAAATGGCTGCAGCCCAAATGGTCTCTACTGGCTCCCTAGCACAGAGATTGCAGGCCGAGAAGGCATGACAATAGTAAGGACCATGGGAAGGCTACAGGACCCTGGTACTTGTTGAGGCCTAGCAGTGCAAAGGGAAAGTGTGTTGCAGTTCTCCATGTAGGTCATCCAATCCAGCTTCACTTAGAAGGAGGGAGCTCTCCAGTAGGAGCTCCCAGGCAGAGGGCTCAGCACAGAGCGTATACACCACTGCTCAGGTGTTCTCACTGAGAGCAGGAGGCCTGACTGAAATGGAAAGAAGGGCCTAGGTGTGTGTTCCTGAGGCTGCTGGCATGCTGGGGACATCAACCTCTCTAACAAGGAGAGCAGGGGGAGCTTTTCCCTCAGCACAGAAACAAGCTGATCCAGAGGCCCCCATGGCTGAAGCCTTGTTGCTCAAAAGCCCCCCACGAAGCTTATAGCACACAACTGTGAAGAAAGGAGCACACAGGAGCTCACAGAGCCTCCTGAAGGCACGGAAATGAGAAAGCCCACCAGTGCATCCGTCATCAGGCCAGGGCTGCCTGTCTTTCTGGCAGGGAACAGGGCATATTTCCGGGAGGCTGGGGGTCAGGTTGCATGTCCCCTCCAATGAAGGAGGCTTGAGGGCTGAGCGCCTTCCAAGGAATTGCCAGCCCCCTGTTTCAATTGGGAAAACCCTCTTCTCCTCCCAGGGGCTGTCCAGCTGGGAAGACTAGTCAGCAAGCAAAGGTGTTCAGAGGGCACCTGTGAGGCTGGAATCCTTGTGCCTACCAAAGGGAAGTTGACTGCCTTCCCTGGCAGGCACCAATGTGCGGGTTAACACACGGCATCTGTCCCTGCATTTTCGGAGCTGTGACAAGACACAGAGGCTGCACCCACAGTCTGTGCATGAAGACACTTTCCTCAGCACAGAGACTGCAGGCTGAGAGGTCATAGAAAGTGAAGACCTTTGGAAGGCCTGAGGGATCCTCTGGCATGCTGAGGCCTAGCCTTGCAAAGGGAACCTCTGTGGCACTTCCCCAGGGAGGTGATCAGGTGCAACATCAGTTAGAGGTATGCAGCCCTCTCCTAGGAGCTCCCAGGCCGAGGGCTCAGCACAGTGCTTATGCAGAGCAGCTCAGCTGTCCTCACTTTGAGCAGGAGGCCTGCTGGAAGCGGAAAGTAGGGACTAGGTGTGTGTTGCCAAGGCTGATGGAAAGCTGGGGACATCAACCTCTCGAACGAGGAGAGCAGGGCAGAGGCTTTCCCTCAGTACACAAACAAGCTGCTCCACAGGCCCCCGTGGCTGGAGCCCTGTGGCTCCGCATTCCCAGGAAACGCCTTTGGCACACAGTGGTCCTGCATGCAATATGGTGCACACAGGAGCTGACACAACCTTGGAGGGAGCACAGAATCATGAAAGCAATCCATGGAGAAGAATGCCCAGGCACCTGAGGCATGCCTTGCTGGAGGCAGAAATGGAACCTTCCCTGGAGGCTTGTGGTCAGGTTTCATTCCCCTTTAAGGGAGGGGGCTTGAGGGATGAGTTCCTCCCTAGAATGGCAAGCTGCATGTTTGTTGGGGGAAACTCTCTGTTCCTGCCAGAAGCTTGCCAGCAGTGAAGGGAAGGTGGGGAGCAACAGGGTTTGGAGGACCACTTGGAGGTGGCAAGCCTCACGCTGTGCAAAGGGGGCATTGTCCTTCCTTTCTCACAGCAGATGCCAAGGGAAGGCTGCAGTCTCTCCACTGTGACAGGATACACAGTCCCAGGCCTCCGTCTTTAGAACAAGCCAATATCCTCGGCAGATCGATGGCACACCTTGCGGGGCATAACAAAGTGTAGGCCTTAGGGAGGCCTAGGGTTCTCTGTCTTTGTGGAAGCCTAGCTGTGCAGAGGGAAAGGGTGTCCTGCTTTCCCAGGCAGTTTCTACAAGTTAGCTTCTACTGGTGGTAGATGGACCACTGGGAGAAGCTCCCAGGGTGAACGTGAAGCACAGGGATTTCTCCATGCAGCTCAGCATTTCCCACATAGAGCAGGCCTTTCTGGCCCAGAATGAAGGGCCTCGAGCTGTGTTGCTGAGGCTCTTTGTAGTGCAGAGCAATCAGCACTCTAGCCAGGAGAGAAGGGCAGAGCCCTGAACTCTGCACACACACCAGCTGTGGCCAAAGGACACTGTGGTCAGCTTGCGAGGAACCCCCAGATGCAGCTCTGGTCACACAGTGGTCCTCCAAAGATCACTGCTTGAGAGATACAGGGTGCTTGCCATTCCTTGCTAGGACCCCATCCCACAACACTCTGGAACTCGAGGGTGAATGGTCATTGATCCGTAGAATCCAGATGAGCTGCAGTCTCTCCATTTAGAAAGGCCTGCAGCAGGGGCAATGAAACCTTGGTCCAAGTAGTGCTTCCATGGGAGAGTGCCACTCATTGCAAACGTGTGCTGGGGGTCACTCTGCTTTCCATGGGGAACACTGTGTGTGGAACATCTTCCCTGTGTGCCAAAAGTCTCTGTAGTGCCTGGTGCCCATGGAATCCCCTTTGTATACAAAGCCATGTTGAAGACATGCTTGCCATGCTTGCAGAGCTACAATTCCCAACTTTCCAACTGCCCGAGGAACACCATTCTAGGGAATCCCAGAATGCCAGGCAGGACTGCCTGTGGGAGGAGTGTGGAACTGCAATGAGAGAAATGCTGTGCTACGTGCTCACCCTGGGAAATCCTACCTGAGGTGTCTCTGCCTCAGAGAGATCCTTGAATATGCCTCCAGCCTGCACTAAATGGAAATGATGACCATGAACACTGCTAGTCCCTGGCAAGTCCTTGTATCACCTAGGATTCCTTAAGACCTGCCTCACGTAGACCATTCACAGCACGCAGGCCCACTACTGAGCAAAGTTCATTTGAGAATGTCCCAGTGTATGGCATGCATATCTCTTTGCCTGCTCAGAAGCTGCAGGGACACAGGCTGTGTGTCCCCATTCACATGGAAGCCTGATGACCAAAGACCCAGGACCCCATTGTAAAGCAGGATTCCAGAGGCCTGTAAGCTGCATGCTGATCTCCTTTGCTACTTGATTTTTCTTCCCTGCTGGCAAGCCGCTTATTGGAAAGGGGAGTGTCTTCCAAGGAAACAGGGTGCTTGCCATCCCTTGCAAGGAGCTCAGCAGACAACACTGTTGATCTGGAGGACACACGAAACGTGACAATTGGCCTCTGAAGAGGTGGCAGCTTTTCCGTCCAGAAAGGCCTGCAGCACGTTCCCTGAAACTCTAGTCCATGTACTCTTGAAGTGCTCAGGAGCCTTGCAGGAAGAGATGCACACTGTGTCGGCACCATTTGGCATGGGAGAACACTGTGTGCCAAAAGTCTCTCCTGCAGCTTCAGAGCACCCTCCATTCCACAGGCACTTTGCATCCACTGTGTTGTCAGAGCAAAGGCCAGAGCAGGACACTCTATCTTGCTAGCTTGTGTAGCAAGAGGTCCCCCTACTTTGAAACGGCCTCTGGAAGGCAGTTCTAGACAGGCTTTAACTTCCATGCTTGTCAAGCTAGCTCAGGGGCCTGGAGCTATATGGTAAGCACTCTGTGCTTTGCCTTCCCCATGGATCTCCTTCCTGTCCGCATGCTACCTCAAACTGACATTCAAATTGGGAAGCAGAATGGAGAGAAAGGACAGCTTTGCCTGGAGCCCTGCCAGTGCATGGCAAGGTCTTCTAGGCCTACTGGGGGCCTTCTCCTGCTAAGGCCATACATGGCATTCAGACACTCTGGGGGAGCAAAATGCATTCATGAAAGTGCCCCGTTGGGGCAGGTGTTTCTGCTGGTGGTTCAGAAGCTGCAGAAACAGAGGCTGGCTGGCCACTTTAAAGGCGGGCCCTGATGTGATAAGAAGTTATTTCCTCATTGGGAAGCGAGATAGCTGTGGCCTCCAAGCTTGAAGGAAATCACACTTGCTACCCATCTTCTCTTCACTGCTGACAAGTGTCCCAGAGATCACGTGAGTCTACTCCAAAGAAACCGGGTGCTTGCCCTTCCTGGCCTGGATGGCATCCCACAGCACTCTGTCATTTGAGGTGAAAAAAAAAGACTGATAGGCTCTAGGTGAGCTGCAGGTTCTCCATCCAGAAATGGCTGCAGCCCAAATGGTCTCTACTGGCTCCCTAGCACAGAGATTGCAGGCCGAGAAGGCATGACAATAGTAAGGACCATGGGAAGGCTACAGGACCCTGGTACTTGTTGAGGCCTAGCAGTGCAAAGGGAAAGTGTGTTGCAGTTCTCCATGTAGGTCATCCAATCCAGCTTCACTTAGAAGGAGGCAGCTCTCCAGTAGGAGCTCCCAGGCAGAGGGCTCAGCACAGAGCTTATACACCACTGCTCAGGTGTTCTCACTGAGAGCAGGAGGTCTGACTGAAATGGAAAGAAGGGCCTAGGTGTGTGTTCCTGAGGCTGCTGGCATGCTGGGGACATCAACCTCTCTAACAAGGAGAGCAGGGGGAGCTTTTCCCTCAGCACAGAAACAAGCTGATCCAGAGGCCCCCATGGCTGAAGCCTTGTTGCTCAAAAGCCCCCCACGAAGCTTATAGCACACAGCTGTGAAGAAAGGAGCACACAGGAGCTCACAGAGCCTCCTGAAGGCACGGAAATGAGAAAGCCCACCAGTGCATCCGTCATCAGGCCATTGCTGCCTGTCTTTCCGGCAGGGAACAGGGCATATTTCCGGGAGGCTGGGGGTCAGGTTGCATGTCCCCTCCAATGAAGGAGGCTTGAGGGCTGAGCGCCTTCCAAGGAATTGCCAGCCCCCTGTTTCAATTGGGAAAACCCTCTTCTCCTCCCAGGGGCTGTCCAGCTGGGAAGACTAGTCAGCAAGCAAAGGTGTTCAGAGGGCACCTGTGAGGCTGGAATCCTTGTGCCTACCAAAGGGAAGTTGACTGCCTTCCCTGGCAGGCACCAATGTGTGGGTTAACACACGGCATCTGTCCCTGCATTTTCGGAGCTGTGACAAGACACAGAGGCTGCACCCACAGTCTGTGCATGAAGACACTTTCCTCAGCACAGAGACTGCAGGCTGAGAGGTCATAGAAAGTGAAGACCTTTGGAAGGCCTGAGGGATCCTCTGGCATGCTGAGGCCTAGCCTTGCAAAGGGAACCTCTGTGGCACTTCCCCAGGGAGGTGATCAGGTGCAACATCAGTTAGAGGTATGCAGCCCTCTCCTAGGAGCTCCCAGGCTGAGGGCTCAGCACAGTGCTTATGCAGAGCAGCTCAGCTGTCCTCACTTTGAGCAGGAGGCCTGCTGGAAGCGGAAAGTAGGGACTAGGTGTGTGTTGCCAAGGCTGATGGAAAGCTGGGGACATCAACCTCTCGAACGAGGAGAGCAGGGCAGAGGCTTTCCCTCAGTACACAAACAAGCTGCTCCACAGGCCCCCGTGGCTGGAGCCCTGTGGCTCCGCATTCCCAGGAAACGCCTTTGGCACACAGTGGTCCTGCATGCAATATGGTGCACACAGGAGCTGACACAACCTTGGAGGGAGCACAGAATCATGAAAGCAATCCATGGAGAAGAATGCCCAGGCACCTGAGGCATGCCTTGCTGGAGGCAGAAATGGAACCTTCCCTGGAGGCTTGTGGTCAGGTTTCATTCCCCTTTAAGGGAGGGGGCTTGAGGGATGAGTTCCTCCCTAGAATGGCAAGCTGCATGTTTGTTGGGGGAAACTCTCTGTTCCTGCCAGAAGCTTGCCAGCAGTGAAGGGAAGGTGGGGAGCAACAGGGTTTGGAGGACCACTTGGAGGTGGCAAGCCTCACGCTGTGCAAAGGGGGCATTGTCCTTCCTTTCTCACAGCAGATGCCAAGGGAAGGCTGCAGTCTCTCCACTGTGACAGGATACACAGTCCCAGGCCTCCGTCTTTAGAACAAGCCAATATCCTCGGCAGATCGATGGCACACCTTGCGGGGCATAACAAAGTGTAGGCCTTAGGGAGGCCTAGGGTTCTCTGTCTTTGTGGAAGCCTAGCTGTGCAGAGGGAAAGGGTGTCCTGCTTTCCCAGGCAGTTTCTACAAGTTAGCTTCTACTGGTGGTAGATGGACCACTGGGAGAAGCTCCCAGGGTGAACGTGAAGCACAGGGATTTCTCCATGCAGCTCAGCATTTCCCACATAGAGCAGGCCTTTCTGGCCCAGAATGAAGGGCCTCGAGCTGTGTTGCTGAGGCTCTTTGTAGTGCAGAGCAATCAGCACTCTAGCCAGGAGAGAAGGGCAGAGCCCTGAACTCTGCACACACACCAGCTGTGGCCAAAGGACACTGTGGTCAGCTTGCGAGGAACCCCCAGATGCAGCTCTGGTCACACAGTGGTCCTCCAAAGATCACTGCTTGAGAGATACAGGGTGCTTGCCATTCCTTGCTAGGACCCCATCCCACAACACTCTGGAACTCGAGGGTGAATGGTCATTGATGCGTAGAATCCAGATGAGCTGCAGTCTCTCCATTTAGAAAGGCCTGCAGCAGGGGCAATGAAACCTTGGTCCAAGTAGTGCTTCCATGGGAGAGTGCCACTCATTGCAAACGTGTGCTGGGGGTCACTCTGCTTTCCATGGGGAACACTGTGTGTGGAACATCTTCCCTGTGTGCCAAAAGTCTCTGTAGTGCCTGGTGCCCATGGAATCCCCTTTGTATACAAAGCCATGTTGAAGACATGCTTGCCATGCTTGCAGAGCTACAATTCCCAACTTTCCAACTGCCCGAGGAACACCATTCTAGGGAATCCCAGAATGCCAGGCAGGACTGCCTGTGGGAGGAGTGTGGAACTGCAATGAGAGAAATGCTGTGCTACGTGCTCACCCTGGGAAATCCTACCTGAGGTGTCTCTGCCTCAGAGAGATCCTTGAATATGCCTCCAGCCTGCACTAAATGGAAATGATGACCATGAACACTGCTAGTCCCTGGCAAGTCCCTGTATCACCTAGGATTCCCTAAGACCTGCCTCACGTAGACCATTCACAGCACGCAGGCCCACTACTGAGCAAAGTTCATTTGAGAATGTCCCAGTGTGTGGCATGCATAGCTCTTTGCCTGCTCAGAAGCTGCAGGGACACAGGCTGTGTGTCCCCATTCACATGGAAGCCTGATGACCAAAGACCCAGGACCCCATTGTAAAGCAGGATTCCAGAGGCCTGTAAGCTGCATGCTGATCTCCTTTGCTACTTGATTTTTCTTCCCTGCTGGCAAGCCGCTTATTGGAAAGGGGAGTGTCTTCCAAGGAAACAGGGTGCTTGCCATCCCTTGCAAGGAGCTCAGCAGACAACACTGTTGATCTGGAGGACACACGAAACGTGACAATTGGCCTCTGAAGAGGTGACAGCTTTTCCGTCCAGAAAGGCCTGCAGCACGTTCCCTGAAACTCTAGTCCATGTACTCTTGAAGTGCTCAGGAGCCTTGCAGGAAGAGATGCACACTGTGTCGGCACCATTTGGCATGGGAGAACACTGTGTGCCAAAAGTCTCTCCTGCAGCTTCAGAGCACCCTCCATTCCACAGGCACTTTGCATCCACTGTGTTGTCAGAGCAAAGGCCAGAGCAGGACACTCTATCTTGCTAGCTTGTGTAGCAAGAGGTCCCCCTACTTTGAAACGGCCTCTGGAAGGCAGTTCTAGACAGGCTTTAACTTCCATGCTTGTCAAGCTAGCTCAGGGGCCTGGAGCTATATGGTAAGCACTGTGTGCTTTGCCTTCCCCATGGATCTCCTTCCTGTCCGCATGCTACCTCAAACTGACATTCAAATTGGGAAGCAGAATGGAGAGAAAGGACAGCTTTGCCTGGAGCCCTGCCAGTGCATGGCAAGGTCTTCTAGGCCTACTGGGGGCCTTCTCCTGCTAAGGCCATACATGGCATTCAGACACTCTGGGGGAGCAAAATGCATTCATGAAAGTGCCCCATTGGGGCAGGTGTTTCTGCTGGTGGTTCAGAAGCTGCAGAAACAGAGGCTGGCTGGCCACTTTAAAGGCGGGCCCTGATGTGATAAGAAGTTATTTCCTCATTGGGAAGCGAGATAGCTGTGGCCTCCAAGCTTGAAGGAAATCACACTTGCTACCCATCTTCTCTTCACTGCTGACAAGTGTCCCAGAGATCACGTGAGTCTACTCCAAAGAAACCAGGTGCTTGCCCTTCCTGGCCTGGATGGCATCCCACAGCACTCTGTCATTTGAGGTGAAAAAAAAAGACTGATAGGCTCTAGGTGAGCTGCAGGTTCTCCATCCAGAAATGGCTGCAGCCCAAATGGTCTCTACTGGCTCCCTAGCACAGAGATTGCAGGCCGAGAAGGCATGACAATAGTAAGGACCATGGGAAGGCTACAGGACCCTGGTACTTGTTGAGGCCTAGCAGTGCAAAGGGAAAGTGTGTTGCAGTTCTCCATGTAGGTCATCCAATCCAGCTTCACTTAGAAGGAGGCAGCTCTCCAGTAGGAGCTCCCAGGCAGAGGGCTCAGCACAGAGCTTATACACCACTGCTCAGGTGTTCTCACTGAGAGCAGGAGGTCTGACTGAAATGGAAAGAAGGGCCTAGGTGTGTGTTCCTGAGGCTGCTGGCATGCTGGGGACATCAACCTCTCTAACAAGGAGAGCAGGGGGAGCTTTTCCCTCAGCACAGAAACAAGCTGATCCAGAGGCCCCCATGGCTGAAGCCCTGTTGCTCAAAAGCCCCCCACGAAGCTTATAGCACACAGCTGTGAAGAAAGGAGCACACAGGAGCTCACAGAGCCTCCTGAAGGCACGGAAATGAGAAAGCCCACCAGTGCATCCGTCATCAGGCCATTGCTGCCTGTCTTTCCGGCAGGGAACAGGGCATATTTCCGGGAGGCTGGGGGTCAGGTTGCATGTCCCCTCCAATGAAGGAGGCTTGAGGGCTGAGCGCCTTCCAAGGAATTGCCAGCCCCCTGTTTCAATTGGGAAAACCCTCTTCTCCTCCCAGGGGCTGTCCAGCTGGGAAGACTAGTCAGCAAGCAAAGGTGTTCAGAGGGCACCTGTGAGGCTGGAATCCTTGTGCCTACCAAAGGGAAGTTGACTGCCTTCCCTGGCAGGCACCAATGTGCGGGTTAACACACGGCATCTGTCCCTGCATTTTCGGAGCTGTGACAAGACACAGAGGCTGCACCCACAGTCTGTGCATGAAGACACTTTCCTCAGCACAGAGACTGCAGGCTGAGAGGTCATAGAAAGTGAAGACCTTTGGAAGGCCTGAGGGATCCTCTGGCATGCTGAGGCCTAGCCTTGCAAAGGGAACCTCTGTGGCACTTCCCCAGGGAGGTGATCAGGTGCAACATCAGTTAGAGGTATGCAGCCCTCTCCTAGGAGCTCCCAGGCTGAGGGCTCAGCACAGTGCTTATGCAGAGCAGCTCAGCTGTCCTCACTTTGAGCAGGAGGCCTGCTGGAAGCGGAAAGTAGGGACTAGGTGTGTGTTGCCAAGGCTGATGGAAAGCTGGGGACATCAACCTCTCGAATGAGGAGAGCAGGGCAGAGGCTTTCCCTCAGTACACAAACAAGCTGCTCCACAGGCCCCCGTGGCTGGAGCCCTGTGGCTCCGCATTCCCAGGAAACGCCTTTGGCACACAGTGGTCCTGCATGCAATATGGTGCACACAGGAGCTGACACAACCTTGGAGGGAGCAGAGAATCATGAAAGCAATCCATGGAGAAGAATGCCCAGGCACCTGAGGCATGCCTTGCTGGAGGCAGAAATGGAACCTTCCCTGGAGGCTTGTGGTCAGGTTTCATTCCCCTTTAAGGGAGGGGGCTTGAGGGATGAGTTCCTCCCTAGAATGGCAAGCTGCATGTTTGTTGGGGGAAACTCTCTGTTCCTGCCAGAAGCTTGCCAGCAGTGAAGGGAAGGTGGGGAGCAACAGGGTTTGGAGGACCACTTGGAGGTGGCAAGCCTCACGCTGTGCAAAGGGGGCATTGTCCTTCCTTTCTCACAGCAGATGCCAAGGGAAGGCTGCAGTCTCTCCACTGTGACAGGATACACAGTCCCAGGCCTCCGTCTTTAGAACAAGCCAATATCCTCGGCAGATCGATGGCACACCTTGCGGGGCATAACAAAGTGTAGGCCTTAGGGAGGCCTAGGGTTCTCTGTCTTTGTGGAAGCCTAGCTGTGCAGAGGGAAAGGGTGTCCTGCTTTCCCAGGCAGTTTCTACAAGTTAGCTTCTACTGGTGGTAGATGGACCACTGGGAGAAGCTCCCAGGGTGAACGTGAAGCACAGGGATTTCTCCATGCAGCTCAGCATTTCCCACATAGAGCAGGCCTTTCTGGCCCAGAATGAAGGGCCTCGAGCTGTGTTGCTGAGGCTCTTTGTAGTGCAGAGCAATCAGCTCTCTAGCCAGGAGAGAAGGGCAGAGCCCTGAACTCTGCACACACACCAGCTGTGGCCAAAGGACACTGTGGTCAGCTTGCGAGGAACCCCCAGATGCAGCTCTGGTCACACAGTGGTCCTCCAAAGATCACTGCTTGAGAGATACAGGGTGCTTGCCATTCCTTGCTAGGACCCCATCCCACAACACTCTGGAACTCGAGGGTGAATGGTCATTGATCCGTAGAATCCAGATGAGCTGCAGTCTCTCCATTTAGAAAGGCCTGCAGCAGGGGCAATGAAACCTTGGTCCAAGTAGTGCTTCCATGGGAGAGTGCCACTCATTGCAAACGTGTGCTGGGGGTCACTCTGCTTTCCATGGGGAACACTGTGTGTGGAACATCTTCCCTGTGTGCCAAAAGTCTCTGTAGTGCCTGGTGCCCATGGAATCCCCTTTGTATACAAAGCCATGTTGAAGACATGCTTGCCATGCTTGCAGAGCTACAATTCCCAACTTTCCAACTGCCCGAGGAACACCATTCTAGGGAATCCCAGAATGCCAGGCAGGACTGCCTGTGGGAGGAGTGTGGAACTGCAATGAGAGAAATGCTGTGCTACGTGCTCACCCTGGGAAATCCTACCTGAGGTGTCTCTGCCTCAGAGAGATCCTTGAATATGCCTCCAGCCTGCACTAAATGGAAATGATGACCATGAACACTGCTAGTCCCTGGCAAGTCCTTGTATCACCTAGGATTCCTTAAGACCTGCCTCACGTAGACCATTCACAGCACGCAGGCCCACTACTGAGCAAAGTTCATTTGAGAATGTCCCAGTGTGTGGCATGCATAGCTCTTTGCCTGCTCAGAAGCTGCAGGGACACAGGCTGTGTGTCCCCATTCACATGGAAGCCTGATGACCAAAGACCCAGGACCCCATTGTAAAGCAGGATTCCAGAGGCCTGTAAGCTGCATGCTGATCTCCTTTGCTACTTGATTTTTCTTCCCTGCTGGCAAGCCGCTTATTGGAAAGGGGAGTGTCTTCCAAGGAAACAGGGTGCTTGCCATCCCTTGCAAGGAGCTCAGCAGACAACACTGTTGATCTGGAGGACACACGAAACGTGACAATTGGCCTCTGAAGAGGTGGCAGCTTTTCCGTCCAGAAAGGCCTGCAGCACGTTCCCTGAAACTCTAGTCCATGTACTCTTGAAGTGCTCAGGAGCCTTGCAGGAAGAGATGCACACTGTGTCGGCACCATTTGGCATGGGAGAACACTGTGTGCCAAAAGTCTCTCCTGCAGCTTCAGAGCACCCTCCATTCCACAGGCACTTTGCATCCACTGTGTTGTCAGAGCAAAGGCCAGAGCAGGACACTCTATCTTGCTAGCTTGTGTAGCAAGAGGTCCCCCTACTTTGAAACGGCCTCTGGAAGGCAGTTCTAGACAGGCTTTAACTTCCATGCTTGTCAAGCTAGCTCAGGGGCCTGGAGCTATGTCGTAAGCACTGTGTGCTTTGCCTTCCCCATGGATCTCCTTCCTGTCCGCATGCTACCTCAAACTGACATTCAAATTGGGAAGCAGAATGGAGAGAAAGGACAGCTTTGCCTGGAGCCCTGCCAGTGCATGGCAAGGTCTTCTAGGCCTACTGGGGGCCTTCTCCTGCTAAGGCCATACATGGCATTCAGACACTCTGGGGGAGCAAAATGCATTCATGAAAGTGCCCCGTTGGGGCAGGTGTTTCTGCTGGTGGTTCAGAAGCTGCAGAAACAGAGGCTGGCTGGCCACTTTAAAGGCGGGCCCTGATGTGATAAGAAGTTATTTCCTCATTGGGAAGCGAGATAGCTGTGGCCTCCAAGCTTGAAGGAAATCACACTTGCTACCCATCTTCTCTTCACTGCTGACAAGTGTCCCAGAGATCACGTGAGTCTACTCCAAAGAAACCGGGTGCTTGCCCTTCCTGGCCTGGATGGCATCCCACAGCACTCTGTCATTTGAGGTGAAAAAAAAAGACTGATAGGCTCTAGGTGAGCTGCAGGTTCTCCATCCAGAAATGGCTGCAGCCCAAATGGTCTCTACTGGCTCCCTAGCACAGAGATTGCAGGCCGAGAAGGCATGACAATAGTAAGGACCATGGGAAGGCTACAGGACCCTGGTACTTGTTGAGGCCTAGCAGTGCAAAGGGAAAGTGTGTTGCAGTTCTCCATGTAGGTCATCCAATCCAGCTTCACTTAGGAGGCAGCTCTCCAGTAGGAGCTCCCAGGCAGAGGGCTCAGCACAGAGCTTATACACCACTGCTCAGGTGTTCTCACTGAGAGCAGGAGGTCTGACTGAAATGGAAAGAAGGGCCTAGGTGTGTGTTCCTGAGGCTGCTGGCATGCTGGGGACATCAACCTCTCTAACAAGGAGAGCAGGGGGAGCTTTTCCCTCAGCACAGAAACAAGCTGATCCAGAGGCCCCCATGGCTGAAGCCTTGTTGCTCAAAAGCCCCCCACGAAGCTTATAGCACACAGCTGTGAAGAAAGGAGCACACAGGAGCTCACAGAGCCTCCTGAAGGCACGGAAATGAGAAAGCTCACCAGTGCATCCGTCATCAGGCCATTGCTGCCTGTCTTTCTGGCAGGGAACAGGGCATATTTCCGGGAGGCTGGGGGTCAGGTTGCATGTCCCCTCCAATGAAGGAGGCTTGAGGGCTGAGCGCCTTCCAAGGAATTGCCAGCCCCCTGTTTCAATTGGGAAAACCCTCTTCTCCTCCCAGGGGCTGTCCAGCTGGGAAGACTAGTCAGCAAGCAAAGGTGTTCAGAGGGCACCTGTGAGGCTGGAATCCTTGTGCCTACCAAAGGGAAGTTGACTGCCTTCCCTGGCAGGCACCAATGTGCGGGTTAACACACGGCATCTGTCCCTGCATTTTCGGAGCTGTGACAAGACACAGAGGCTGCACCCACAGTCTGTGCATGAAGACACTTTCCTCAGCACAGAGACTGCAGGCTGAGAGGTCATAGAAAGTGAAGACCTTTGGAAGGCCTGAGGGATCCTCTGGCATGCTGAGGCCTAGCCTTGCAAAGGGAACCTCTGTGGCCCTTCCCCAGGGAGGTGATCAGGTGCAACATCAGTTAGAGGTATGCAGCCCTCTCCTAGGAGCTCCCAGGCCGAGGGCTCAGCACAGTGCTTATGCAGAGCAGCTCAGCTGTCCTCACTTTGAGCAGGAGGCCTGCTGGAAGCGGAAAGTAGGGACTAGGTGTGTGTTGCCAAGGCTGATGGAAAGCTGGGGACATCAACCTCTCGAACGAGGAGAGCAGGGCAGAGGCTTTCCCTCAGTACACAAACAAGCTGCTCCACAGGCCCCCGTGGCTGGAGCCCTGTGGCTCCGCATTCCCAGGAAACGCCTTTGGCACACAGTGGTCCTGCATGCAATATGGTGCACACAGGAGCTGACACAACCTTGGAGGGAGCACAGAATCATGAAAGCAATCCATGGAGAAGAATGCCCAGGCACCTGAGGCATGCCTTGCTGGAGGCAGAAATGGAACCTTCCCTGGAGGCTTGTGGTCAGGTTTCATTCCCCTTTAAGGGAGGGGGCTTGAGGGATGAGTTCCTCCCTAGAATGGCAAGCTGCATGTTTGTTGGGGGAAACTCTCTGTTCCTGCCAGAAGCTTGCCAGCAGTGAAGGGAAGGTGGGGAGCAACAGGGTTTGGAGGACCACTTGGAGGTGGCAAGCCTCACGCTGTGCAAAGGGGGCATTGTCCTTCCTTTCTCACAGCAGATGCCAAGGGAAGGCTGCAGTCTCTCCACTGTGACAGGATACACAGTCCCAGGCCTCCGTCTTTAGAACAAGCCAATATCCTCGGCAGATCAATGGCACACCTTGCGGGGCATAACAAAGTGTAGGCCTTAGGGAGGCCTAGGGTTCTCTGTCTTTGTGGAAGCCTAGCTGTGCAGAGGGAAAGGGTGTCCTGCTTTCCCAGGCAGTTTCTACAAGTTAGCTTCTACTGGTGGTAGATGGACCACTGGGAGAAGCTCCCAGGGTGAACGTGAAGCACAGGGATTTCTCCATGCAGCTCAGCATTTCCCACATAGAGCAGGCCTTTCTGGCCCACAATGAAGGGCCTCGAGCTGTGTTGCTGAGGCTCTTTGTAGTGCAGAGCAATCAGCACTCTAGCCAGGAGAGAAGGGCAGAGCCCTGAACTCTGCACACACACCAGCTGTGGCCAAAGGACACTGTGGTCAGCTTGCGAGGAACCCCCAGATGCAGCTCTGGTCACACAGTGGTCCTCCAAAGATCACTGCTTGAGAGATACAGGGTGCTTGCCATTCCTTGCTAGGACCCCATCCCACAACACTCTGGAACTCGAGGGTGAATGGTCATTGATCCGTAGAATCCAGATGAGCTGCAGTCTCTCCATTTAGAAAGGCCTGCAGCAGGGGCAATGAAACCTTGGTCCAAGTAGTGCTTCCATGGGAGAGTGCCACTCATTGCAAACGTGTGCTGGGGGTCACTCTGCTTTCCATGGGGAACACTGTGTGTGGAACATCTTCCCTGTGTGCCAAAAGTCTTGGTAGTGCCTGGTGCCCATGGAATCCCCTTTGTATACAAAGCCATGTTGAAGACATGCTTGCCATGCTTGCAGAGCTACAATTCCCAACTTTCCAACTGCCCGAGGAACACCATTCTAGGGAATCCCAGAATGCCAGGCAGGACTGCCTGTGGGAGGAGTGTGGAACTGCAATGAGAGAAATGCTGTGCTACGTACTCACCCTGGGAAATCCTACCTGAGGTGTCTCTGCCTCAGAGAGATCCTTGAATGTGCCTCCAGCCTGCACTAAATGGAAATGATGACCATGAACACTGCTAGTCCCTGGCAAGTCCCTGTATCACCTAGGATTCCCTAAGACCTGCCTCACGTAGACCATTCACAGCACGCAGGCCCACTACTGAGCAAAGTTCATTTGAGAATGTCCCAGTGTGTGGCATGCATATCTCTTTGCCTGCTCAGAAGCTGCAGGGACACAGGCTGTGTGTCCCCATTCACATGGAAGCCTGATGACCAAAGACCCAGGACCCCATTGTAAAGCAGGATTCCAGAGGCCTGTAAGCTGCATGCTGATCTCCTTTGCTACTTGATTTTTCTTCCCTGCTGGCAAGCCGCTTATTGGAAAGGGGAGTGTCTTCCAAGGAAACAGGGTGCTTGCCATCCCTTGCAAGGAGCTCAGCAGACAACACTGTTGATCTGGAGGACACACGAAACGTGACAATTGGCCTCTGAAGAGGTGGCAGCTTTTCCGTCCAGAAAGGCCTGCAGCACGTTCCCTGAAACTCTAGTCCATGTACTCTTGAAGTGCTCAGGAGCCTTGCAGGAAGAGATGCACACTGTGTCGGCACCATTTGGCATGGGAGAACACTGTGTGCCAAAAGTCTCTCCTGCAGCTTCAGAGCACCCTCCATTCCACAGGCACTTTGCATCCACTGTGTTGTCAGAGCAAAGGCCAGAGCAGGACACTCTATCTTGCTAGCTTGTGTAGCAAGAGGTCCCCCTACTTTGAAACGGCCTCTGGAAGGCAGTTCTAGACAGGCTTTAACTTCCATGCTTGTCAAGCTAGCTCAGGGGCCTGGAGCTATGTCGTAAGCACTGTGTGCTTTGCCTTCCCCATGGATCTCCTTCCTGTCCGCATGCTACCTCAAACTGACATTCAAATTGGGAAGCAGAATGGAGAGAAAGGACAGCTTTGCCTGGAGCCCTGCCAGTGCATGGCAAGGTCTTCTAGGCCTACTGGGGGCCTTCTCCTGCTAAGGCCATACATGGCATTCAGACACTCTGGGGGAGCAAAATGCATTCATGAAAGTGCCCCGTTGGGGCAGGTGTTTCTGCTGGTGGTTCAGAAGCTGCAGAAACAGAGGCTGGCTGGCCACTTTAAAGGCGGGCCCTGATGTGATAAGAAGTTATTTCCTCATTGGGAAGCGAGATAGCTGTGGCCTCCAAGCTTGAAGGAAATCACACTTGCTACCCATCTTCTCTTCACTGCTGACAAGTGTCCCAGAGATCACGTGAGTCTACTCCAAAGAAACCGGGTGCTTGCCCTTCCTGGCCTGGATGGCATCCCACAGCACTCTGTCATTTGAGGTGAAAAAAAAAGACTGATAGGCTCTAGGTGAGCTGCAGGTTCTCCATCCAGAAATGGCTGCAGCCCAAATGGTCTCTACTGGCTCCCTAGCACAGAGATTGCAGGCCGAGAAGGCATGACAATAGTAAGGACCATGGGAAGGCTACAGGACCCTGGTACTTGTTGAGGCCTAGCAGTGCAAAGGGAAAGTGTGTTGCAGTTCTCCATGTAGGTCATCCAATCCAGCTTCACTTAGAAGGAGGCAGCTCTCCAGTAGGAGCTCCCAGGCAGAGGGCTCAGCACAGAGCTTATACACCACTGCTCAGGTGTTCTCACTGAGAGCAGGAGGTCTGACTGAAATGGAAAGAAGGGCCTAGGTGTGTGTTCCTGAGGCTGCTGGCATGCTGGGGACATCAACCTCTCTAACAAGGAGAGCAGGGGGAGCTTTTCCCTCAGCACAGAAACAAGCTGATCCAGAGGCCCCCATGGCTGAAGCCTTGTTGCTCAAAAGCCCCCCACGAAGCTTATAGCACACAGCTGTGAAGAAAGGAGCACACAGGAGCTCACAGAGCCTCCTGAAGGCACGGAAATGAGAAAGCCCACTAGTGCATCCGTCATCAGGCCAGTGCTGCCTGTCTTTCTGGCAGGGAACAGGGCATATTTCCGGGAGGCTGGGGGTCAGGTTGCATGTCCCCTCCAATGAAGGAGGCTTGAGGGCTGAGCGCCTTCCAAGGAATTGCCAGCCCCCTGTTTCAATTGGGAAAACCCTCTTCTCCTCCCAGGGGCTGTCCAGCTGGGAAGACTAGTCAGCAAGCAAAGGTGTTCAGAGGGCACCTGTGAGGCTGGAATCCTTGTGCCTACCAAAGGGAAGTTGACTGCCTTCCCTGGCAGGCACCAATGTGCGGGTTAACAAACGGCATCTGTCCCTGCATTTTCGGAGCTGTGACAAGACACAGAGGCTGCACCCACAGTCTGTGCATGAAGACACTTTCCTCAGCACAGAGACTGCAGGCTGAGAGGTCATAGAAAGTGAAGACCTTTGGAAGGCCTGAGGGATCCTCTGGCATGCTGAGGCCTAGCCTTGCAAAGGGAACCTCTGTGGCCCTTCCCCAGGGAGGTGATCAGGTGCAACATCAGTTAGAGGTATGCAGCCCTCTCCTAGGAGCTCCCAGGCTGAGGGCTCAGCACAGTGCTTATGCAGAGCAGCTCAGCTGTCCTCACTTTGAGCAGGAGGCCTGCTGGAAGTGGAAAGTAGGGACTAGGTGTGTGTTGCCAAGGCTGATGGAAAGCTGGGGACATCAACCTCTCGAACGAGGAGAGCAGGGCAGAGGCTTTCCCTCAGTACACAAACAAGCTGCTCCACAGGCCCCCGTGGCTGGAGCCCTGTGGCTCCGCATTCCCAGGAAACGCCTTTGGCACACAGTGGTCCTGCATGCAATATGGTGCACACAGGAGCTGACACAACCTTGGAGGGAGCACAGAATCATGAAAGCAATCCATGGAGAAGAATGCCCAGGCACCTGAGGCATGCCTTGCTGGAGGCAGAAATGGAACCTTCCCTGGAGGCTTGTGGTCAGGTTTCATTCCCCTTTAAGGGAGGGGGCTTGAGGGATGAGTTCCTCCCTAGAATGGCAAGCTGCATGTTTGTTGGGGGAAACTCTCTGTTCCTGCCAGAAGCTTGCCAGCAGTGAAGGGAAGGTGGGGAGCAACAGGGTTTGGAGGACCACTTGGAGGTGGCAAGCCTCACGCTGTGCAAAGGGGGCATTGTCCTTCCTTTCTCACAGCAGATGCCAAGGGAAGGCTGCAGTCTCTCCACTGTGACAGGATACACAGTCCCAGGCCTCCGTCTTTAGAACAAGCCAATATCCTCGGCAGATCAATGGCACACCTTGCGGGGCATAACAAAGTGTAGGCCTTAGGGAGGCCTAGGGTTCTCTGTCTTTGTGGAAGCCTAGCTGTGCAGAGGGAAAGGGTGTCCTGCTTTCCCAGGCAGTTTCTACAAGTTAGCTTCTACTGGTGGTAGATGGACCACTGGGAGAAGCTCCCAGGGTGAACGTGAAGCACAGGGATTTCTCCATGCAGCTCAGCATTTCCCACATAGAGCAGGCCTTTCTGGCCCACAATGAAGGGCCTCGAGCTGTGTTGCTGAGGCTCTTTGTAGTGCAGAGCAATCAGCACTCTAGCCAGGAGAGAAGGGCAGAGCCCTGAACTCTGCACACACACCAGCTGTGGCCAAAGGACACTGTGGTCAGCTTGCGAGGAACCCCCAGATGCAGCTCTGGTCACACAGTGGTCCTCCAAAGATCACTGCTTGAGAGATACAGGGTGCTTGCCATTCCTTGCTAGGACCCCATCCCACAACACTCTGGAACTCGAGGGTGAATGGTCATTGATCCGTAGAATCCAGATGAGCTGCAGTCTCTCCATTTAGAAAGGCCTGCAGCAGGGGCAATGAAACCTTGGTCCAAGTAGTGCTTCCATGGGAGAGTGCCACTCATTGCAAACGTGTGCTGGGGGTCACTCTGCTTTCCATGGGGAACACTGTGTGTGGAACATCTTCCCTGTGTGCCAAAAGTCTTGGTAGTGCCTGGTGCCCATGGAATCCCCTTTGTATACAAAGCCATGTTGAAGACATGCTTGCCATGCTTGCAGAGCTACAATTCCCAACTTGCCAACTGCCCGAGGAACACCATTCTAGGGAATCCCAGAATGCCAGGCAGGACTGCCTGTGGGAGGAGTGTGGAACTGCAATGAGAGAAATGCTGTGCTACGTGCTCACCCTGGGAAATCCTACCTGAGGTGTCTCTGCCTCAGAGAGATCCTTGAATGTGCCTCCAGCCTGCACTAAATGGAAATGATGACCATGAACACTGCTAGTCCCTGGCAAGTCCCTGTATCACCTAGGATTCCCTAAGACCTGCCTCACGTAGACCATTCACAGCACGCAGGCCCACTACTGAGCAAAGTTCATTTGAGAATGTCCCAGTGTGTGGCATGCATAGCTCTTTGCCTGCTCAGAAGCTGCAGGGACACAGGCTGTGTGTCCCCATTCACATGGAAGCCTGATGACCAAAGACCCAGGACCCCATTGTAAAGCAGGATTCCAGAGGCCTGTAAGCTGCATGCTGATCTCCTTTGCTACTTGATTTTTCTTCCCTGCTGGCAAGCCGCTTATTGGAAAGGGGAGTGTCTTCCAAGGAAACAGGGTGCTTGCCATCCCTTGCAAGGAGCTCAGCAGACAACACTGTTGATCTGGAGGACACACGAAACGTGACAATTGGCCTCTGAAGAGGTGGCAGCTTTTCCGTCCAGAAAGGCCTGCAGCACGTTCCCTGAAACTCTAGTCCATGTACTCTTGAAGTGCTCAGGAGCCTTGCAGGAAGAGATGCACACTGTGTCGGCACCATTTGGCATGGGAGAACACTGTGTGCCAAAAGTCTCTCCTGCAGCTTCAGAGCACCCTCC
This sequence comes from Hippopotamus amphibius kiboko, assembly GCF_030028045.1. Classification (NCBI taxonomy): domain Eukaryota; kingdom Metazoa; phylum Chordata; class Mammalia; order Artiodactyla; family Hippopotamidae; genus Hippopotamus; species Hippopotamus amphibius. Next base: position 106,763 of record NW_026648324.1, read on the forward strand.
ATTCCACAGGCACTTTGCATCCACTGTGTTGTCAGAGCAAAGGCCAGAGCAGGACACTCTATCTTGCTAGCTTGTGTAGCAAGAGGTCCCCCTACTTTGAAACGGCCTCTGGAAGGCAGTTCTAGACAGGCTTTAACTTCCATGCTTGTCAAGCTAGCTCAGGGGCCTGGAGCTATGTCGTAAGCACTGTGTGCTTTGCCTTCCCCATGGATCTCCTTCCTGTCCGCATGCTACCTCAAACTGACATTCAAATTGGGAAGCAGAATGGAGAGAAAGGACAGCTTTGCCTGGAGCCCTGCCAGTGCATGGCAAGGTCTTCTAGGCCTACTGGGGGCCTTCTCCTGCTAAGGCCATACATGGCATTCAGACACTCTGGGGGAGCAAAATGCATTCATGAAAGTGCCCCGTTGGGGCAGGTGTTTCTGCTGGTGGTTCAGAAGCTGCAGAAACAGAGGCTGGCTGGCCACTTTAAAGGCGGGCCCTGATGTGATAAGAAGTTATTTCCTCATTGGGAAGCGAGATAGCTGTGGCCTCCAAGCTTCAAGGAAATCACACTTGCTACCCATCTTCTCTTCACTGCTGACAAGTGTCCCAGAGATCACGTGAGTCTACTCCAAAGAAACCGGGTGCTTGCCCTTCCTGGCCTGGATGGCATCCCACAGCACTCTGTCATTTGAGGTGAAAAAAAAAGACTGATAGGCTCTAGGTGAGCTGCAGGTTCTCCATCCAGAAATGGCTGCAGCCCAAATGGTCTCTACTGGCTCCCTAGCACAGAGATTGCAGGCCGAGAAGGCATGACAATAGTAAGGACCATGGGAAGGCTACAGGACCCTGGTACTTGTTGAGGCCTAGCAGTGCAAAGGGAAAGTGTGTTGCAGTTCTCCATGTAGGTCATCCAATCCAGCTTCACTTAGAAGGAGGCAGCTCTCCAGTAGGAGCTCCCAGGCAGAGGGCTCAGCACAGAGCTTATACACCACTGCTCAGGTGTTCTCACTGAGAGCAGGAGGTCTGACTGAAATGGAAAGAAGGGCCTAGGTGTGTGTTCCTGAGGCTGCTGGCATGCTGGGGACATCAACCTCTCTAACAAGGAGAGCAGGGGGAGCTTTTCCCTCAGCACAGAAACAAGCTGATCCAGAGGCCCCCATGGCTGAAGCCTTGTTGCTCAAAAGCCCCCCACGAAGCTTATAGCACACAGCTGTGAAGAAAGGAGCACACAGGAGCTCACAGAGCCTCCTGAAGGCACGGAAATGAGAAAGCCCACCAGTGCATCCGTCATCAGGCCAGTGCTGCCTGTCTTTCTGGCAGGGAACAGGGCATATTTCCGGGAGGCTGGGGGTCAGGTTGCATGTCCCCTCCAATGAAGGAGGCTTGAGGGCTGAGCGCCTTCCAAGGAATTGTCAGCCCCCTGTTTCAATTGGGAAAACCCTCTTCTCCTCCCAGGGGCTGTCCAGCTGGGAAGACTAGTCAGCAAGCAAAGGTGTTCAGAGGGCACCTGTGAGGCTGGAATCCTTGTGCCTACCAAAGGGAAGTTGACTGCCTTCCCTGGCAGGCACCAATGTGCGGGTTAACACACGGCATCTGTCCCTGCATTTTCGGAGCTGTGACAAGACACAGAGGCTGCACCCACAGTCTGTGCATGAAGACACTTTCCTCAGCACAGAGACTACAGGCTGAGAGGTCATAGAAAGTGAAGACCTTTGGAAGGCCTGAGGGATCCTCTGGCATGCTGAGGCCTAGCCTTGCAAAGGGAACCTCTGTGGCACTTCCCCAGGGAGGTGATCAGGTGCAACATCAGTTAGAGGTATGCAGCCCTCTCCTAGGAGCTCCCAGGCCGAGGGCTCAGCACAGTGCTTATGCAGAGCAGCTCAGCTGTCCTCACTTTGAGCAGGAGGCCTGCTGGAAGCGGAAAGTAGGGACTAGGTGTGTGTTGCCAAGGCTGATGGAAAGCTGGGGACATCAACCTCTCGAACGAGGAGAGCAGGGCAGAGGCTTTCCCTCAGTACACAAACAAGCTGCTCCACAGGCCCCCGTGGCTGGAGCCCTGTGGCTCCGCATTCCCAGGAAACGCCTTTGGCACACAGTGGTCCTGCATGCAATATGGTGCACACAGGAGCTGACACAACCTTGGAGGGAGCACAGAATCATGAAAGCAATCCATGGAGAAGAATGCCCAGGCACCTGAGGCATGACTTGCTGGAGGCAGAAATGGAACCTTACCTGGAGGCTTGTGGTCAGGTTTCATTCCCCTTTAAGGGAGGGGGCTTGAGGGATGAGTTCCTCCCTAGAATGGCAAGCTGCATGTTTGTTGGGGGAAACTCTCTGTTCCTGCCAGAAGCTTGCCAGCAGTGAAGGGAAGGTGGGGAGCAACAGGGTTTGGAGGACCACTTGGAGGTGGCAAGCCTCACGCTGTGCAAAGGGGGCATTGTCCTTCCTTTCTCACAGCAGATGCCAAGGGAAGGCTGCAGTCTCTCCACTGTGACAGGATACACAGTCCCAGGCCTCCGTCTTTAGAACAAGCCAATATCCTCGGCAGATCGATGGCACACCTTGCGGGGCATAACAAAGTGTAGGCCTTAGGGAGGCCTAGGGTTCTCTGTCTTTGTGGAAGCCTAGCTGTGCAGAGGGAAAGGGTGTCCTGCTTTCCCAGGCAGTTTCTACAAGTTAGCTTCTACTGGTGGTAGATGGACCACTGGGAGAAGCTCCCAGGGTGAACGTGAAGCACAGGGATTTCTCCATGCAGCTCAGCATTTCCCACATAGAGCAGGCCTTTCTGGCCCAGAATGAAGGGCCTCGAGCTGTGTTGCTGAGGCTCTTTGTAGTGCAGAGCAATCAGCACTCTAGCCAGGAGAGAAGGGCAGAGCCCTGAACTCTGCACACACACCAGCTGTGGCCAAAGGACACTGTGGTCAGCTTGCGAGGAACCCCCAGATGCAGCTCTGGTCACACAGTGGTCCTCCAAAGATCACTGCTTGAGAGATACAGGGTGCTTGCCATTCCTTGCTAGGACCCCATCCCACAACACTCTGGAACTCGAGGGTGAATGGTCATTGATCCGTAGAATCCAGAGGAGCTGCAGTCTCTCCATTTAGAAAGGCCTGCAGCAGGGGCAATGAAACCTTGGTCCAAGTAGTGCTTCCATGGGAGAGTGCCACTCATTGCAAACGTGTGCTGGGGGTCACTCTGCTTTCCATGGGGAACACTGTGTGTGGAACATCTTCCCTGTGTGCCAAAAGTCTTGGTAGTGCCTGGTGCCCATGGAATCCCCTTTGTATACAAAGCCATGTTGAAGACATGCTTGCCATGCTTGCAGAGCTACAATTCCCAACTTTCCAACTGCCCGAGGAACACCATTCTAGGGAATCCCAGAATGCCAGGCAGGACTGCCTGTGGGAGGAGTGTGGAACTGCAATGAGAGAAATGCTGTGCTACGTGCTCACCCTGGGAAATCCTACCTGAGGTGTCTCTGCCTCAGAGAGATCCTTGAATGTGCCTCCAGCCTGCACTAAATGGAAATGATGACCATGAACACTGCTAGTCCCTGGCAAGTCCCTGTATCACCTAGGATTCCCTAAGACCTGCCTCACGTAGACCATTCACAGCACGCAGGCCCACTACTGAGCAAAGTTCATTTGAGAATGTCCCAGTGTGTGGCATGCATATCTCTTTGCCTGCTCAGAAGCTGCAGGGACACAGGCTGTGTGTCCCCATTCACATGGAAGCCTGATGACCAAAGACCCAGGACCCCATTGTAAAGCAGGATTCCAGAGGCCTGTAAGCTGCATGCTGATCTCCTTTGCTACTTGATTTTTCTTCCCTGCTGGCAAGCCGCTTATTGGAAAGGGGAGTGTCTTCCAAGGAAACAGGGTGCTTGCCATCCCTTGCAAGGAGCTCAGCAGACAACACTGTTGATCTGGAGGACACACGAAACGTGACAATTGGCCTCTGAAGAGGTGGCAGCTTTTCCGTCCAGAAAGGCCTGCAGCACGTTCCCTGAAACTCTAGTCCATGTACTCTTGAAGTGCTCAGGAGCCTTGCAGGAAGAGATGCACACTGTGTCGGCACCATTTGGCATGGGAGAACACTGTGTGCCAAAAGTCTCTCCTGCAGCTTCAGAGCACCCTCCATTCCACAGGCACTTTGCATCCACTGTGTTGTCAGAGCAAAGGCCAGAGCAGGACACTCTATCTTGCTAGCTTGTGTAGCAAGAGGTCCCCCTACTTTGAAACGGCCTCTGGAAGGCAGTTCTAGACAGGCTTTAACTTCCATGCTTGTCAAGCTAGCTCAGGGGCCTGGAGCTATGTCGTAAGCACTGTGTGCTTTGCCTTCCCCATGGATCTCCTTCCTGTCCGCATGCTACCTCAAACTGACATTCAAATTGGGAAGCAGAATGGAGAGAAAGGACAGCTTTGCCTGGAGCCCTGCCAGTGCATGGCAAGGTCTTCTAGGCCTACTGGGGCCTTCTCCTGCTAAGGCCATACATGGCATTCAGACACTCTGGGGGAGCAAAATGCATTCATGAAAGTGCCCCGTTGGGGCAGGTGTTTCTGCTGGTGGTTCAGAAGCTGCAGAAACAGAGGCTGGCTGGCCACTTTAAAGGCGGGCCCTGATGTGATAAGAAGTTATTTCCTCATTGGGAAGCGAGATAGCTGTGGCCTCCAAGCTTCAAGGAAATCACACTTGCTACCCATCTTCTCTTCACTGCTGACAAGTGTCCCAGAGATCACGTGAGTCTACTCCAAAGAAACCGGGTGCTTGCCCTTCCTGGCCTGGATGGCATCCCACAGCACTCTGTCATTTGAGGTGAATAAAAAAGACTGATAGGCTCTAGGTGAGCTGCAGGTTCTCCATCCAGAAATGGCTGCAGCCCAAATGGTCTCTACTGGCTCCCTAGCACAGAGATTGCAGGCCGAGAAGGCATGACAATAGTAAGGACCATGGGAAGGCTACAGGACCCTGGTACTTGTTGAGGCCTAGCAGTGCAAAGGGAAAGTGTGTTGCAGTTCTCCATGTAGGTCATCCAATCCAGCTTCACTTAGAAGGAGGCAGCTCTCCAGTAGGAGCTCCCAGGCAGAGGGCTCAGCACAGAGCTTATACACCACTGCTCAGGTGTTCTCACTGAGAGCAGGAGGTCTGACTGAAATGGAAAGAAGGGCCTAGGTGTGTGTTCCTGAGGCTGCTGGCATGCTGGGGACATCAACCTCTCTAACAAGGAGAGCAGGGGGAGCTTTTCCCTCAGCACAGAAACAAGCTGATCCAGAGGCCCCCATGGCTGAAGCCTTGTTGCTCAAAAGCCCCCCACGAAGCTTATAGCACACAGCTGTGAAGAAAGGAGCACACAGGAGCTCACAGAGCCTCCTGAAGGCACGGAAGTGAGAAAGCCCACTAGTGCATCCGTCATCAGGCCAGTGCTGCCTGTCTTTCTGGCAGGGAACAGGGCATATTTCCGGGAGGCTGGGGGTCAGGTTGCATGTCCCCTCCAATGAAGGAGGCTTGAGGGCTGAGCGCCTTCCAAGGAATTGCCAGCCCCCTGTTTCAATTGGGAAAACCCTCTTCTCCTCCCAGGGGCTGTCCAGCTGGGAAGACTAGTCAGCAAGCAAAGGTGTTCAGAGGGCACCTGTGAGGCTGGAATCCTTGTGCCTACCAAAGGGAAGTTGACTGCCTTTCCTGGCAGGCACCAATGTGCGGGTTAACAAACGGCATCTGTCCCTGCATTTTCGGAGCTGTGACAAGACACAGAGGCTGCACCCACAGTCTGTGCATGAAGACACTTTCCTCAGCACAGAGACTGCAGGCTGAGAGGTCATAGAAAGTGAAGACCTTTGGAAGGCCTGAGGGATCCTCTGGCATGCTGAGGCCTAGCCTTGCAAAGGGAACCTCTGTGGCCCTTCCCCAGGGAGGTGATCAGGTGCAACATCAGTTAGAGGTATGCAGCCCTCTCCTAGGAGCTCCCAGGCTGAGGGCTCAGCACAGTGCTTATGCAGAGCAGCTCAGCTGTCCTCACTTTGAGCAGGAGGCCTGCTGGAAGCGGAAAGTAGGGACTAGGTGTGTGTTGCCAAGGCTGATGGAAAGCTGGGGACATCAACCTCTCGAACGAGGAGAGCAGGGCAGAGGCTTTCCCTCAGTACACAAACAAGCTGCTCCACAGGCCCCCGTGGCTGGAGCCCTGTGGCTCCGCATTCCCAGGAAACGCCTTTGGCACACAGTGGTCCTGCATGCAATATGGTGCACACAGGAGCTGACACAACCTTGGAGGGAGCACAGAATCATGAAAGCAATCCATGGAGAAGAATGCCCAGGCACCTGAGGCATGCCTTGCTGGAGGCAGAAATGGAACCTTCCCTGGAGGCTTGTGGTCAGGTTTCATTCCCCTTTAAGGGAGGGGGCTTGAGGGATGAGTTCCTCCCTAGAATGGCAAGCTGCATGTTTGTTGGGGGAAACTCTCTGTTCCTGCCAGAAGCTTGCCAGCAGTGAAGGGAAGGTGGGGAGCAACAGGGTTTGGAGGACCACTTGGAGGTGGCAAGCCTCACGCTGTGCAAAGGGGGCATTGTCCTTCCTTTCTCACAGCAGATGCCAAGGGAAGGCTGCAGTCTCTCCACTGTGACAGGATACACAGTCCCAGGCCTCCGTCTTTAGAACAAGCCAATATCCTCGGCAGATCAATGGCACACCTTGCGGGGCATAACAAAGTGTAGGCCTTAGGGAGGCCTAGGGTTCTCTGTCTTTGTGGAAGCCTAGCTGTGCAGAGGGAAAGGGTGTCCTGCTTTCCCAGGCAGTTTCTACAAGTTAGCTTCTACTGGTGGTAGATGGACCACTGGGAGAAGCTCCCAGGGTGAACGTGAAGCACAGGGATTTCTCCATGCAGCTCAGCATTTCCCACATAGAGCAGGCCTTTCTGGCCCACAATGAAGGGCCTCGAGCTGTGTTGCTGAGGCTCTTTGTAGTGCAGAGCAATCAGCACTCTAGCCAGGAGAGAAGGGCAGAGCCCTGAACTCTGCACACACACCAGCTGTGGCCAAAGGACACTGTGGTCAGCTTGCGAGGAACCCCCAGATGCAGCTCTGGTCACACAGTGGTCCTCCAAAGATCACTGCTTGAGAGATACAGGGTGCTTGCCATTCCTTGCTAGGACCCCATCCCACAACACTCTGGAACTCGAGGGTGAATGGTCATTGATCCGTAGAATCCAGATGAGCTGCAGTCTCTCCATTTAGAAAGGCCTGCAGCAGGGGCAATGAAACCTTGGTCCAAGTAGTGCTTCCATGGGAGAGTGCCACTCATTGCAAACGTGTGCTGGGGGTCACTCTGCTTTCCATGGGGAACACTGTGTGTGGAACATCTTCCCTGTGTGCCAAAAGTCTCCGTAGTGCCTGGTGCCCATGGAATCCCCTTTGTATACAAAGCCATGTTGAAGACATGCTTGCCATGCTTGCAGAGCTACAATTCCCAACTTTCCAACTGCCCGAGGAACACCATTCTAGGGAATCCCAGAATGCCAGGCAGGACTGCCTGTGGGAGGAGTGTGGAACTGCAATGAGAGAAATGCTGTGCTACGTGCTCACCCTGGGAAATCCTACCTGAGGTGTCTCTGCCTCAGAGAGATCCTTGAATATGCCTCCAGCCTGCACTAAATGGAAATGATGACCATGAACACTGCTAGTCCCTGGCAAGTCCCTGTATCACCTAGGATTCCCTAAGACCTGCCTCACGTAGACCATTCACAGCACGCAGGCCCACTACTGAGCAAAGTTCATTTGAGAATGTCCCAGTGTGTGGCATGCATAGCTCTTTGCCTGCTCAGAAGCTGCAGGGACACAGGCTGTGTGTCCCCATTCACATGGAAGCCTGATGACCAAAGACCCAGGACCCCATTGTAAAGCAGGATTCCAGAGGCCTGTAAGCTGCATGCTGATCTCCTTTGCTACTTGATTTTTCTTCCCTGCTGGCAAGCCGCTTATTGGAAAGGGGAGTGTCTTCCAAGGAAACAGGGTGCTTGCCATCCCTTGCAAGGAGCTCAGCAGACAACACTGTTGATCTGGAGGACACACGAAACGTGACAATTGGCCTCTGAAGAGGTGGCAGCTTTTCCGTCCAGAAAGGCCTGCAGCACGTTCCCTGAAACTCTAGTCCATGTACTCTTGAAGTGCTCAGGAGCCTTGCAGGAAGAGATGCACACTGTGTCGGCACCATTTGGCATGGGAGAACACTGTGTGCCAAAAGTCTCTCCTGCAGCTTCAGAGCACCCTCCATTCCACAGGCACTTTGCATCCACTGTGTTGTCAGAGCAAAGGCCAGAGCAGGACACTCTATCTTGCTAGCTTGTGTAGCAAGAGGTCCCCCTACTTTGAAACGGCCTCTGGAAGGCAGTTCTAGACAGGCTTTAACTTCCATGCTTGTCAAGCTAGCTCAGGGGCCTGCAGCTATGTCATAAGCACTGTGTGCTTTGCCTTCCCCATGGATCTCCTTCCTGTCCGCATGCTACCTCAAGCTGACATTCAAATTGGGAAGCAGAATGGAGAGAAAGGACAGCTTTGCCTGGAGCCCTGCCAGTGCATGGCAAGGTCTTCTAGGCCTACTGGGGGCCTTCTCCTGCTAAGGCCATACATGGCATTCAGACACTCTGGGGGAGCAAAATGCATTCATGAAAGTGCCCCGTTGGGGCAGGTGTTTCTGCTGGTGGTTCAGAAGCTGCAGAAACAGAGGCTGGCTGGCCACTTTAAAGGCGGGCCCTGATGTGATAAGAAGTTATTTCCTCATTGGGAAGCGAGATAGCTGTGGCCTCCAAGCTTCAAGGAAATCACACTTGCTACCCATCTTCTCTTCACTGCTGACAAGTGTCCCAGAGATCACGTGAGTCTACTCCAAAGAAACCGGGTGCTTGCCCTTCCTGGCCTGGATGGCATCCCACAGCACTCTGTCATTTGAGGTGAAAAAAAAAGACTGATAGGCTCTAGGTGAGCTGCAGGTTCTCCATCCAGAAATGGCTGCAGCCCAAATGGTCTCTACTGGCTCCCTAGCACAGAGATTGCAGGCCGAGAAGGCATGACAATAGTAAGGACCATGGGAAGGCTACAGGACCCTGGTACTTGTTGAGGCCTAGCAGTGCAAAGGGAAAGTGTTTTGCAGTTCTCCATGTAGGTCATCCAATCCAGCTTCACTTAGAAGGAGGGAGCTCTCCAGTAGGAGCTCCCAGGCAGAGGGCTCAGCACAGAGCTTATACACCACTGCTCAGGTGTTCTCACTGAGAGCAGGAGGTCTGACTGAAATGGAAAGAAGGGCCTAGGTGTGTGTTCCTGAGGCTGCTGGCATGCTGGGGACATCAACCTCTCTAACAAGGAGAGCAGGGGGAGCTTTTCCCTCAGCACAGAAACAAGCTGATCCAGAGGCCCCCATGGCTGAAGCCTTGTTGCTCAAAAGCCCCCCACGAAGCTTATAGCACACAGCTGTGAAGAAAGGAGCACACAGGAGCTCACAGAGCCTCCTGAAGGCACGGAAATGAGAAAGCCCACCAGTGCATCCGTCATCAGGCCAGTGCTGCCTGTCTTTCTGGCAGGGAACAGGGCATATTTCCGGGAGGCTGGGGGTCAGGTTGCATGTCCCCTCCAATGAAGGAGGCTTGAGGGCTGAGCGCCTTCCAAGGAATTGCCAGCCCCCTGTTTCAATTGGGAAAACCCTCTTCTCCTCCCAGGGGCTGTCCAGCTGGGAAGACTAGTCAGCAAGCAAAGGTGTTCAGAGGGCACCTGTGAGGCTGGAATCCTTGTGCCTACCAAAGGGAAGTTGACTGCCTTCCCTGGCAGGCACCAATGTGCGGGTTAACACACGGCATCTGTCCCTGCATTTTCGGAGCTGTGACAAGACACAGAGGCTGCACCCACAGTCTGTGCATGAAGACACTTTCCTCAGCACAGAGACTGCAGGCTGAGAGGTCATAGAAAGTGAAGACCTTTGGAAGGCCTGAGGGATCCTCTGGCATGCTGAGGCCTAGCCTTGCAAAGGGAACCTCTGTGGCACTTCCCCAGGGAGGTGATCAGGTGCAACATCAGTTAGAGGTATGCAGCCCTCCCCTAGGAGCTCCCAGGCCGAGGGCTCAGCACAGTGCTTATGCAGAGCAGCTCAGCTGTCCTCACTTTGAGCAGGAGGCCTGCTGGAAGCGGAAAGTAGGGACTAGGTGTGTGTTGCCAAGGCTGATGGAAAGCTGGGGACATCAACCTCTCGAACGAGGAGAGCAGGGCAGAGGCTTTCCCTCAGTACACAAACAAGCTGCTCCACAGGCCCCCGTGGCTGGAGCCCTGTGGCTCCGCATTCCCAGGAAACGCCTTTGGCACACAGTGGTCCTGCATGCAATATGGTGCACACAGGAGCTGACACAACCTTGGAGGGAGCACAGAATCATGAAAGCAATCCATGGAGAAGAATGCCCAGGCACCTGAGGCATGCCTTGCTGGAGGCAGAAATGGAACCTTCCCTGGAGGCTTGTGGTCAGGTTTCATTCCCCTTTAAGGGAGGGGGCTTGAGGGATGAGTTCCTCCCTAGAATGGCAAGCTGCATGTTTGTTGGGGGAAACTCTCTGTTCCTGCCAGAAGCTTGCCAGCAGTGAAGGGAAGGTGGGGAGCAACAGGGTTTGGAGGACCACTTGGAGGTGGCAAGCCTCACGCTGTGCAAAGGGGGCATTGTCCTTCCTTTCTCACAGCAGATGCCAAGGGAAGGCTGCAGTCTCTCCACTGTGACAGGATACACAGTCCCAGGCCTCCATCTTTAGAACAAGCCAATATCCTCGGCAGATCGATGGCACACCTTGCGGGGCATAACAAAGTGTAGGCCTTAGGGAGGCCTAGGGTTCTCTGTCTTTGTGGAAGCCTAGCTGTGCAGAGGGAAAGGGTGTCCTGCTTTCCCAGGCAGTTTCTACAAGTTAGCTTCTACTGGTGGTAGATGGACCACTGGGAGAAGCTCCCAGGGTGAACGTGAAGCACAGGGATTTCTCCATGCAGCTCAGCATTTCCCACATAGAGCAGGCCTTTCTGGCCCACAATGAAGGGCCTCGAGCTGTGTTGCTGAGGCTCTTTGTAGTGCAGAGCAATCAGCACTCTAGCCAGGAGAGCAGGGCAGAGCCCTGAACTCTGCACACACACCAGCTGTGGCCAAAGGACACTGTGGTCAGCTTGCGAGGAACCCCCAGATGCAGCTCTGGTCACACAGTGGTCCTCCAAAGATCACTGCTTGAGAGATACAGGGTGCTTGCCATTCCTTGCTAGGACCCCATCCCACAACACTCTGGAACTCGAGGGTGAATGGTCATTGATCCGTAGAATCCAGATGAGCTGCAGTCTCTCCATTTAGAAAGGCCTGCAGCAGGGGCAATGAAACCTTGGTCCAAGTAGTGCTTCCATGGGAGAGTGCCACTCATTGCAAACGTGTGCTGGGGGTCACTCTGCTTTCCATGGGGAACACTGTGTGTGGAACATCTTCCCTGTGTGCCAAAAGTCTTGGTAGTGCCTGGTGCCCATGGAATCCCCTTTGTATACAAAGCCATGTTGAAGACATGCTTGCCATGCTTGCAGAGCTACAATTCCCAACTTTCCAACTGCCCGAGGAACACCATTCTAGGGAATCCCAGAATGCCAGGCAGGACTGCCTGTGGGAGGAGTGTGGAACTGCAATGAGAGAAATGCTGTGCTACGTGCTCACCCTGGGAAATCCTACCTGAGGTGTCTCTGCCTCAGAGAGATCCTTGAATGTGCCTCCAGCCTGCACTAAATGGAAATGATGACCATGAACACTGCTAGTCCCTGGCAAGTCCCTGTATCACCTAGGATTCCCTAAGACCTGCCTCACGTAGACCATTCACAGCACGCAGGCCCACTACTGAGCAAAGTTCATTTGAGAATGTCCCAGTGTGTGGCATGCATAGCTCTTTGCCTGCTCAGAAGCTGCAGGGACACAGGCTGTGTGTCCCCATTCACATGGAAGCCTGATGACCAAAGACCCAGGACCCCATTGTAAAGCAGGATTCCAGAGGCCTGTAAGCTGCATGCTGATCTCCTTTGCTACTTGATTTTTCTTCCCTGCTGGCAAGCCGCTTATTGGAAAGGGGAGTGTCTTCCAAGGAAACAGGGTGCTTGCCATCCCTTGCAAGGAGCTCAGCAGACAACACTGTTGATCTGGAGGACACACGAAACGTGACAATTGGCCTCTGAAGAGGTGGCAGCTTTTCCGTCCAGAAAGGCCTGCAGCACGTTCCCTGAAACTCTAGTCCATGTACTCTTGAAGTGCTCAGGAGCCTTGCAGGAAGAGATGCACACTGTGTCGGCACCATTTGGCATGGGAGAACACTGTGTGCCAAAAGTCTCTCCTGCAGCTTCAGAGCACCCTCCATTCCACAGGCACTTTGCATCCACTGTGTTGTCAGAGCAAAGGCCAGAGCAGGACACTCTATCTTGCTAGCTTGTGTAGCAAGAGGTCCCCCTACTTTGAAACGGCCTCTGGAAGGCAGTTCTAGACAGGCTTTAACTTCCATGCTTGTCAAGCTAGCTCAGGGGCCTGGAGCTATGTCGTAAGCACTGTGTGCTTTGCCTTCCCCATGGATCTCCTTCCTGTCCGCATGCTACCTCAAACTGACATTCAAATTGGGAAGCAGAATGGAGAGAAAGGACAGCTTTGCCTGGAGCCCTGCCAGTGCATGGCAAGGTCTTCTAGGCCTACTGGGGGCCTTCTCCTGCTAAGGCCATACATGGCATTCAGACACTCTGGGGGAGCAAAATGCATTCATGAAAGTGCCCCGTTGGGGCAGGTGTTTCTGCTGGTGGTTCAGAAGCTGCAGAAACAGAGGCTGGCTGGCCACTTTAAAGGCGGGCCCTGATGTGATAAGAAGTTATTTCCTCATTGGGAAGCGAGATAGCTGTGGCCTCCAAGCTTCAAGGAAATCACACTTGCTACCCATCTTCTCTTCACTGCTGACAAGTGTCCCAGAGATCACGTGAGTCTACTCCAAAGAAACCGGGTGCTTGCCCTTCCTGGCCTGGATGGCATCCCACAGCACTCTGTCATTTGAGGTGAAAAAAAAAGACTGATAGGCTCTAGGTGAGCTGCAGGTTCTCCATCCAGAAATGGCTGCAGCCCAAATGGTCTCTACTGGCTCCCTAGCACAGAGATTGCAGGCCGAGAAGGCATGACAATAGTAAGGACCATGGGAAGGCTACAGGACCCTGGTACTTGTTGAGGCCTAGCAGTGCAAAGGGAAAGTGTGTTGCAGTTCTCCATGTAGGTCATCCAATCCAGCTTCACTTAGAAGGAGGCAGCTCTCCAGTAGGAGCTCCCAGGCAGAGGGCTCAGCACAGAGCTTATACACCACTGCTCAGGTGTTCTCACTGAGAGCAGGAGGTCTGACTGAAATGGAAAGAAGGGCCTAGGTGTGTGTTCCTGAGGCTGCTGGCATGCTGGGGACATCAACCTCTCTAACAAGGAGAGCAGGGGGAGCTTTTCCCTCAGCACAGAAACAAGCTGATCCAGAGGCCCCCATGGCTGAAGCCCTGTTGCTCAAAAGCCCCCCACGAAGCTTATAGCACACAGCTGTGAAGAAAGGAGCACACAGGAGCTCACAGAGCCTCCTGAAGGCACGGAAATGAGAAAGCCCACCAGTGCATCCGTCATCAGGCCAGTGCTGCCTGTCTTTCTGGCAGGGAACAGGGCATATTTCCGGGAGGCTGGGGGTCAGGTTGCATGTCCCCTCCAATGAAGGAGGCTTGAGGGCTGAGCGCCTTCCAAGGAATTGCCAGCCCCCTGTTTCAATTGGGAAAACCCTCTTCTCCTCCCAGGGGCTGTCCAGCTGGGAAGACTAGTCAGCAAGCAAAGGTGTTCAGAGGGCACCTGTGAGGCTGGAATCCTTGTGCCTACCAAAGGGAAGTTGACTGCCTTCCCTGGCAGGCACCAATGTGCGGGTTAACACACGGCATCTGTCCCTGCATTTTCGGAGCTGTGACAAGACACAGAGGCTGCACCCACAGTCTGTGCATGAAGACACTTTCCTCAGCACAGAGACTACAGGCTGAGAGGTCATAGAAAGTGAAGACCTTTGGAAGGCCTGAGGGATCCTCTGGCATGCTGAGGCCTATCCTTGCAAAGGGAACCTCTGTGGCCCTTCCCCAGGGAGGTGATCAGGTGCAACATCAGTTAGAGGTATGCAGCCCTCTCCTAGGAGCTCCCAGGCCGAGGGCTCAGCACAGTGCTTATGCAGAGCAGCTCAGCTGTCCTCACTTTGAGCAGGAGGCCTGTTGGAAGCGGAAAGTAGGGACTAGGTGTGTGTTGCCAAGGCTGATGGAAAGCTGGGGACATCAACCTCTCGAACGAGGAGAGCAGGGCAGAGGCTTTCCCTCAGTACACAAACAAGCTGCTCCACAGGCCCCCGTGGCTGGAGCCCTGTGGCTCCGCATTCCCAGGAAACGCCTTTGGCACACAGTGGTCCTGCATGCAATATGGTGCACACAGGAGCTGACACAACCTTGGAGGGAGCAGAGAATCATGAAAGCAATCCATGGAGAAGAATGCCCAGGCACCTGAGGCATGACTTGCTGGAGGCAGAAATGGAACCTTACCTGGAGGCTTGTGGTCAGGTTTCATTCCCCTTTAAGGGAGGGGGCTTGAGGGATGAGTTCCTCCCTAGAATGGCAAGCTGCATGTTTGTTGGGGGAAACTCTCTGTTCCTGCCAGAAGCTTGCCAGCAGTGAAGGGAAGGTGGGGAGCAACAGGGTTTGGAGGACCACTTGGAGGTGGCAAGCCTCACGCTGTGCAAAGGGGGCATTGTCCTTCCTTTCTCACAGCAGATGCCAAGGGAAGGCTGCAGTCTCTCCACTGTGACAGGATACACAGTCCCAGGCCTCCGTCTTTAGAACAAGCCAATATCCTCGGCAGATCGATGGCACACCTTGCGGGGCATAACAAAGTGTAGGCCTTAGGGAGGCCTAGGGTTCTCTGTCTTTGTGGAAGCCTAGCTGTGCAGAGGGAAAGGGTGTCCTGCTTTCCCAGGCAGTTTCTACAAGTTAGCTTCTACTGGTGGTAGATGGACCACTGGGAGAAGCTCCCAGGGTGAACGTGAAGCACAGGGATTTCTCCATGCAGCTCAGCATTTCCCACATAGAGCAGGCCTTTCTGGCCCAGAATGAAGGGCCTCGAGCTGTGTTGCTGAGGCTCTTTGTAGTGCAGAGCAATCAGCACTCTAGCCACGAGAGAAGGGCAGAGCCCTGAACTCTGCACACACACCAGCTGTGGCCAAAGGACACTGTGGTCAGCTTGCGAGGAACCCCCAGATGCAGCTCTGGTCACACAGTGGTCCTCCAAAGATCACTGCTTGAGAGATACAGGGTGCTTGCCATTCCTTGCTAGGACCCCATCCCACAACACTCTGGAACTCGAGGGTGAATGGTCATTGATCCGTAGAATCCAGAGGAGCTGCAGTCTCTCCATTTAGAAAGGCCTGCAGCAGGGGCAATGAAACCTTGGTCCAAGTAGTGCTTCCATGGGAGAGTGCCACTCATTGCAAACGTGTGCTGGGGGTCACTCTGCTTTCCATGGGGAACACTGTGTGTGGAACATCTTCCCTGTGTGCCAAAAGTCTTGGTAGTGCCTGGTGCCCATGGAATCCCCTTTGTATACAAAGCCATGTTGAAGACATGCTTGCCATGCTTGCAGATCTACAATTCCCAACTTTCCAACTGCCCGAGGAACACCATTCTAGGGAATCCCAGAATGCCAGGCAGGACTGCCTGTGGGAGGAGTGTGGAACTGCAATGAGAGAAATGCTGTGCTACGTGCTCACCCTGGGAAATCCTACCTGAGGTGTCTCTGCCTCAGAGAGATCCTTGAATATGCCTCCAGCCTGCACTAAATGGAAATGATGACCATGAACACTGCTAGTCCCTGGCAAGTCCCTGTATCACCTAGGATTCCCTAAGACCTGCCTCACGTAGAAGATTCACAGCACGCAGGCCCACTACTGAGCAAAGTTCATTTGAGAATGTCCCAGTGTGTGGCATGCATAGCTCTTTGCCTGCTCAGAAGCTGCAGGGACACAGGCTGTGTGTCCCCATTCACATGGAAGCCTGATGACCAAAGACCCAGGACCCCATTGTAAAGCAGGATTCCAGAGGCCTGTAAGCTGCATGCTGATCTCCTTTGCTACTTGATTTTTCTTCCCTGCTGGCAAGCCGCTTATTGGAAAGGGGAGTGTCTTCCAAGGAAACAGGGTGCTTGCCATCCCTTGCAAGGAGCTCAGCAGACAACACTGTTGATCTGGAGGACACACGAAACGTGACAATTGGCCTCTGAAGAGGTGGCAGCTTTTCCGTCCAGAAAGGCCTGCAGCACGTTCCCTGAAACTCTAGTCCATGTACTCTTGAAGTGCTCAGGAGCCTTGCAGGAAGAGATGCACACTGTGTCGGCACCATTTGGCATGGGAGAACACTGTGTGCCAAAAGTCTCTCCTGCAGCTTCAGAGCACCCTCCATTCCACAGGCACTTTGCATCCACTGTGTTGTCAGAGCAAAGGCCAGAGCAGGACACTCTATCTTGCTAGCTTGTGTAGCAAGAGGTCCCCCTACTTTGAAACGGCCTCTGGAAGGCAGTTCTAGACAGGCTTTAACTTCCATGCTTGTCAAGCTAGCTCAGGGGCCTGGAGCTATGTCGTAAGCACTGTGTGCTTTGCCTTCCCCATGGATCTCCTTCCTGTCCGCATGCTACCTCAAACTGACATTCAAATTGGGAAGCAGAATGGAGAGAAAGGACAGCTTTGCCTGGAGCCCTGCCAGTGCATGGCAAGGTCTTCTAGGCCTACTGGGGGCCTTCTCCTGCTAAGGCCATACATGGCATTCAGACACTCTGGGGGAGCAAAATGCATTCATGAAAGTGCCCCGTTGGGGCAGGTGTTTCTGCTGGTGGTTCAGAAGCTGCAGAAACAGAGGCTGGCTGGCCACTTTAAAGGCGGGCCCTGATGTGATAAGAAGTTATTTCCTCATTGGGAAGCGAGATAGCTGTGGCCTCCAAGCTTGAAGGAAATCACACTTGCTACCCATCTTCTCTTCACTGCTGACAAGTGTCCCAGAGATCACGTGAGTCTACTCCAAAGAAACCGGGTGCTTGCCCTTCCTGGCCTGGATGGCATCCCACAGCACTCTGTCATTTGAGGTGAAAAAAAAAGACTGATAGGCTCTAGGTGAGCTGCAGGTTCTCCATCCAGAAATGGCTGCAGCCCAAATGGTCTCTACTGGCTCCCTAGCACAGAGATTGCAGGCCGAGAAGGCATGACAATAGTAAGGACCATGGGAAGGCTACAGGACCCTGGTACTTGTTGAGGCCTAGCAGTGCAAAGGGAAAGTGTATTGCAGTTCTCCATGTAGGTCATCCAATCCAGCTTCACTTAGAAGGAGGGAGCTCTCCAGTAGGAGCTCCCAGGCAGAGGGCTCAGCACAGAGCTTATACACCACTGCTCAGGTGTTCTCACTGAGAGCAGGAGGCCTGACTGAAATGGAAAGAAGGGCCTAGGTGTGTGTTCCTGAGGCTGCTGGCATGCTGGGGACATCAACCTCTCTAACAAGGAGAGCAGGGGGAGCTTTTCCCTCAGCACAGAAACAAGCTGATCCAGAGGCCCCCATGGCTGAAGCCTTGTTGCTCAAAAGCCCCCCACGAAGCTTATAGCACACAGCTGTGAAGAAAGGAGCACACAGGAGCTCACAGAGCCTCCTGAAGGCACGGAAATGAGAAAGCCCACCAGTGCATCCGTCATCAGGCCAGTGCTGCCTGTCTTTCTGGCAGGGAACAGGGCATATTTCCGGGAGGCTGGGGGTCAGGTTGCATGTCCCCTCCAATGAAGGAGGCTTGAGGGCTGAGCGCCTTCCAAGGAATTGCCAGCCCCCTGTTTCAATTGGGAAAACCCTCTTCTCCTCCCAGGGGCTGTCCAGCTGGGAAGACTAGTCAGCAAGCAAAGGTGTTCAGAGGGCACCTGTGAGGCTGGAATCCTTGTGCCTACCAAAGGGAAGTTGACTGCCTTCCCTGGCAGGCACCAATGTGCGGGTTAACACACGGCATCTGTCCCTGCATTTTCGGAGCTGTGACAAGACACAGAGGCTGCACCCACAGTCTGTGCATGAAGACACTTTCCTCAGCACAGAGACTGCAGGCTGAGAGGTCATAGAAAGTGAAGACCTTTGGAAGGCCTGAGGGATCCTCTGGCATGCTGAGGCCTAGCCTTGCAAAGGGAACCTCTGTGGCACTTCCCCAGGGAGGTGATCAGGTGCAACATCAGTTAGAGGTATGCAGCCCTCTCCTAGGAGCTCCCAGGCCGAGGGCTCAGCACAGTGCTTATGCAGAGCAGCTCAGCTGTCCTCACTTTGAGCAGGAGGCCTGCTGGAAGCGGAAAGTAGGGACTAGGTGTGTGTTGCCAAGGCTGATGGAAAGCTGGGGACATCAACCTCTCGAACGAGGAGAGCAGGGCAGAGGCTTTCCCTCAGTACACAAACAAGCTGCTCCACAGGCCCCCGTGGCTGGAGCCCTGTGGCTCCGCATTCCCAGGAAACGCCTTTGGCACACAGTGGTCCTGCATGCAATATGGTGCACACAGGAGCTGACACAACCTTGGAGGGAGCAGAGAATCATGAAAGCAATCCATGGAGAAGAATGCCCAGGCACCTGAGGCATGCCTTGCTGGAGGCAGAAATGGAACCTTCCCTGGAGGCTTGTGGTCAGGTTTCATTCCCCTTTAAGGGAGGGGGCTTGAGGGATGAGTTCCTCCCTAGAATGGCAAGCTGCATGTTTGTTGGGGGAAACTCTCTGTTCCTGCCAGAAGCTTGCCAGCAGTGAAGGGAAGGTGGGGAGCAACAGGGTTTGGAGGACCACTTGGAGGTGGCAAGCCTCACGCTGTGCAAAGGGGGCATTGTCCTTCCTTTCTCACAGCAGATGCCAAGGGAAGGCTGCAGTCTCTCCACTGTGACAGGATACACAGTCCCAGGCCTCCGTCTTTAGAACAAGCCAATATCCTCGGCAGATCGATGGCACACCTTGCGGGGCATAACAAAGTGTAGGCCTTAGGGAGGCCTAGGGTTCTCTGTCTTTGTGGAAGCCTAGCTGTGCAGAGGGAAAGGGTGTCCTGCTTTCCCAGGCAGTTTCTACAAGTTAGCTTCTACTGGTGGTAGATGGACCACTGGGAGAAGCTCCCAGGGTGAACGTGAAGCACAGGGATTTCTCCATGCAGCTCAGCATTTCCCACATAGAGCAGGCCTTTCTGGCCCAGAATGAAGGGCCTCGAGCTGTGTTGCTGAGGCTCTTTGTAGTGCAGAGCAATCAGCTCTCTAGCCAGGAGAGAAGGGCAGAGCCCTGAACTCTGCACACACACCAGCTGTGGCCAAAGGACACTGTGGTCAGCTTGCGAGGAACCCCCAGATGCAGCTCTGGTCACACAGTGGTCCTCCAAAGATCACTGCTTGAGAGATACAGGGTGCTTGCCATTCCTTGCTAGGACCCCATCCCACAACACTCTGGAACTCGAGGGTGAATGGTCATTGATCCGTAGAATCCAGAGGAGCTGCAGTCTCTCCATTTAGAAAGGCCTGCAGCAGGGGCAATGAAACCTTGGTCCAAGTAGTGCTTCCATGGGAGAGTGCCACTCATTGCAAACGTGTGCTGGGGGTCACTCTGCTTTCCATGGGGAACACTGTGTGTGGAACATCTTCCCTGTGTGCCAAAAGTCTTGGTAGTGCCTGGTGCCCATGGAATCCCCTTTGTATACAAAGCCATGTTGAAGACATGCTTGCCATGCTTGCAGAGCTACAATTCCCAACTTTCCAACTGCCCGAGGAACACCATTCTAGGGAATCCCAGAATGCCAGGCAGGACTGCCTGTGGGAGGAGTGTGGAACTGCAATGAGAGAAATGCTGTGCTACGTGCTCACCCTGGGAAATCCTACCTGAGGTGTCTCTGCCTCAGAGAGATCCTTGAATGTGCCTCCAGCCTGCACTAAATGGAAATGATGACCATGAACACTGCTAGTCCCTGGCAAGTCCCTGTATCACCTAGGATTCCCTAAGACCTGCCTCACGTAGACCATTCACAGCACGCAGGCCCACTACTGAGCAAAGTTCATTTGAGAATGTCCCAGTGTGTGGCATGCATAGCTCTTTGCCTGCTCAGAAGCTGCAGGGACACAGGCTGTGTGTCCCCATTCACATGGAAGCCTGATGACCAAAGACCCAGGACCCCATTGTAAAGCAGGATTCCAGAGGCCTGTAAGCTGCATGCTGATCTCCTTTGCTACTTGATTTTTCTTCCCTGCTGGCAAGCCGCTTATTGGAAAGGGGAGTGTCTTCCAAGGAAACAGGGTGCTTGCCATCCCTTGCAAGGAGCTCAGCAGACAACACTGTTGATCTGGAGGACACACGAAACGTGACAATTGGCCTCTGAAGAGGTGGCAGCTTTTCCGTCCAGAAAGGCCTGCAGCACGTTCCCTGAAACTCTAGTCCATGTACTCTTGAAGTGCTCAGGAGCCTTGCAGGAAGAGATGCACACTGTGTCGGCACCATTTGGCATGGGAGAACACTGTGTGCCAAAAGTCTCTCCTGCAGCTTCCGAGCACCCTCCAACCCACATGCCCTTGGCACCCACTCTGTTGCTGAAGAGTCGTCCTAAGCAGGACTCTCTAAGCTTTTGGAGCCAGCCTACCTCCTGCTTGGAAATGTCCTCAGGAACTCATTTTGAGTGAGCATTTTCCTTCCATGCTTGTCAGCCAGCAGATGGTGCCAGCGCTCCACCATAAAGCTCTCTGCTTTGCCTTCAGCCAGGGATCGCCTAGCTGAGCTATCCTTGCCTCAAGCAGAAACTCCAGTGTGCATCCGCCCTACAGAAAGGAGAGTGCCTTTTCCTGAGCACTGCTATGTTGTGGCAGTCCCCTGAAGGCCTCCTACGGCCTTTCCTCCACTGACACAGTCATGCCCTTCAACCCATCTGGAGAGCAAAGGTCCCCCTTGGTAGGGCTCGGTGTGCAGCCTGGGTGTGGTTTTAAGGCTGGGAAAGGGCAGATCCTGAAGCTGGGTGTCGAATAGGGAATGGGGTCTGATGGGCAGAGCTGGCACTCCCTGGTTGCAAAGCAGGAGATCTGGGCCTTCCAAGCTGCATGCAAATCCCCTCCCTGGCTGCACTCTTGCTTCTTCTCTGCTGCCAAGCCTCTCTCCCCACACGTGTGTCACATTGAAAGGAGCAGGCTGCTTGCCTTTCTTTGCAAGGAGCTCATTCCACAAGCCTCATTTCCTTGGAGGGGTGTGCCAATTGCCCCAGAGCCTCCAGAGGAGCTGCAGCCTCTCCAGCCACCAAGGCCTGCTGCCGAGTCTAGGACAGCCTGCTGCATGGAAGGCTTCAATGGGAGAGTTCCGTGCATCCCTGGCAGTGACTCTTTCTCACAGTGCTTTCCATGGGGAAACACTGTGTGTACCAAGAGTCTCCTGTGTGCAGAAAAGCTCTCCCAAGCGCCACAGGTGCAGGGAATCCTCTTTGCACCCAGAGCAAGCTTCTAGGCAGGTCTCCCATGCTGGGGGAGCCTCCACTTCCCCAAGTGTCCAACTGCCTCAGGAACACACTTCTAGGGAGTGTGGGTCTGACAGGCAGGGCGGCCCGAGGGAGGAACCTGGATTTCAGGCAAAAGCCACTGTGCTGACCATTCCCCCTGGAAGTCCTAGCCCAAGGCTCTCTGCACCAGGCCCAAGCTGGAATGAGCCTGCAGCCTGGCCTGCAGTCCCAGGCGTGCCCTGGGCACTGCTAGTTTGGGACCCATCCCAGGCTCTGCCAGGCCTCCCTAGGGCCTGTGTGGGCCTAGGCCACGGCCAGCCAGCAAAACCTCGACAGAGCACCATTCATTCGAGAAGTCCCCAGGGTTTTGCCTCTGTGTCTTTTGCACTTCTCTGAAGCTGCAGGTCCAGAGGTTGTGTGTGCATGTGGTCCGTGGGGCCTGAGGACAAAAGAGTCTTGACCCCACTTTCAAGCGGGATGCCTGCTGCCCCTTAGCTGCCAGACACCCACCCCCTCTCCCCGCTGCATGCACTGTTTTCACCGTGGCAGGCCTCTGTGTGCACAGGCCAGTCTATGCCAAGGAAACAAGGTGCTTGCTCACCCCTCGCTAGGAGCTCCTCCTACAGCACTCTAGACCAGGGCACACACGCCCCTGGACCAGCAGCCTGCAAGACAGCTGCAGCTTTGCCATCCACAAAGGCCTGCAGCTCTTGGCAGGGAGCCTTCTGCTAAGCACAGCTTTCCCACTCCAAAGCCTTGCAGGATTTCATGGATGCTCGCACCTGCCGTGTTTTCCATCAGAGAGCACTGGGTGCCCAAAGCTTCGCCTGTGGCTTCCAAGCACCCTCCAACCCACATGCCCTTGGCACCCACTCTGTTGCCGGAGGGTAGTCCGAAGCAGGACTCTCTAAGCTTCTGGAGGCAGCCTGCCTGCTGCTTGGAAAGCTCCTCAGGAACTCATTTGGAGCGAGGATTCTCCTTCCATGCTTGTCGGCCGGCAGATGGTGCCAGTGCTCCACTGAAAAACTCTCTGCTTTGCCTTCAGCCAGGGATCGCCTAGCTGAGCTTCTCTGCCTCAAGCAGAAACTCCAGTGTGCATCCGGTCACAGAAAGACGATTGCCTTATCCTGAGTGGGGCTATGTTGAGGCAGTTCCCTGAAGGCCATCTTGGGCCTTCTCTCCCCTGACACAGTCATGCAATTCAGCCCAATTGGCGAGCAAAGGTCCCCCTTGGCAGGGCTCAGGGTGCAGCCTGGGTGTGGTTTCATGGCTGGGAAAGGGCAGATCCTGAAACTGGGTGCCCACCTGGTAATGGAGCATGATGGGCAGACCTGGCACTCCCTGGTTGCGAAGCAGGAGATATGGGGCCTCCAAGCTGCATGCAAATCCCCTCCCTGGTTGCCCTCTTGCTTCTTCTCTGCTGCCAAGCCTCTCACCCCACACATGTGTCTCATCGAAAGGAGCAGGCTGCTTGCAATTCTTTGCAAAGTGCTCATCCCACAAGCCTCATTTCCTTGGAGGGGTGTGCCAATTGCCACGGAGCCTCCAGAGGAGCTGCAGTCTCTCCAGCCACCAAGGCCTGCACTCGAGTCCATGACTACTTGCTGCATGGAGGGCTTCGATGGGAGAGTGCCATGCATCCCTGGCAGAGATTCTTTCTCACAGTGCATTTCATGGGGAAACACTGTGTGTGCCAAGTGTCTCCTGTGTGCAGAAATGCTCTCCCCAGCGCCAGAGGTGCAGGGAATCCTCTCTGTACCCAGAGCAAGGTTCTAGGCAGGCCTCCCATGCTGGGGGAGCCTCCACTTCCCCAACTGTCCAACTGCCTCAGGAACACACTTCTAGCGAGTGTGGGCTAACAGGCAGTTCGGCGCGAGTGAGGAACGAGGATTGCAGGCAAAAACCACTGCGCTTACCATTCCCCCTGGAAGTCTTAGCTGAAGGCTCTCTGCACCAGGCCTAAGCTGGAATGAGCCTGTAGCCTGGCCTCTAGTCCCAGGCTTGCCCTGGGCACTGCTACATCGGGAACCATCCCAGCCTCAGCCCGGCCTCCCTAGGGCCTTTGCTGGCCTAGGCCACTGCCAGCCAGCAGGACCTCGATGGAGCACCGTTCATTCGAGAAGGCCCCAGGGTGTTTCCTGTGTGTCTCGTGCACTGCTCAGAAGCTGCAGGTCCAGAGGCAGTGTGTGCACGTGGACACTGGGGCCTGAGGACAAAACAGTCATGACTGCACTTTCAAGCAGGACGCCTGCCACCACTTAGCTGCCTGCCACCTCTCTTGCTGCCTGCATTGTCTTCACTGCTGGCAGGCCTCTGTGTGCACAGGCCAGTCTATGCCAAGGAAACAAGCGGCTTGCTCTCCCGTTGCTAGGAGCTCCTCCTACAGCACTCTGGACCAGGGCACACACACCTCTGGACAAGCAGACTGCAAGACAGCTGCAGCTTCGCCATCTACATAGGCCTGCAGCATTTGGCAGGGAGCCCTCTGCTAAGCACTGCTTTCCCACTCCAAAGCCTTGCAGGAGTTCATGGATGCGCGGGCCTGCAGTGTGTTCCATCGGAGAGCACTGGGTGCTGAAAACCTCCCCTGCAGCTTCCGAGCACCCTCCAACCCACATGCCCTTGGCACCCACTCTGTTGCTGAAGAGTCGTCCTAAGCAGGACTCTCTAAGCTTTTGGAGCCAGCCTACCTCCTGCTTGGAAATGTCCTCAGGAACTCATTTGGAGCGAGCATTTTCCTTCCATGCTTGTCGGCCAGCAGATGGTGCCAGCGCTCCACCAAAAAGCTCTCTGCTTTGCCTTCAGCCAGGGATCGCCTAGCTGAGCTATCCTTGCCTCAAGCAGAAACTCCAGTGTGCATCCGCCCTACAGAAAGGAGAGTGCCTTTTCCTGAGCACTGCTATGTTGTGGCAGTCCCCTGAAGGCCTCCTAGGGCCTTTTCTCCACTGACACAGTCATGCCATTCAACCCATCTGGAGAGCAAAGGTCCCCCTTGGTAGGGCTCGGTGTGCAGCCTGGGTGTGGTTTTAAGGCTGGGAAAGGGCAGATCCTGAAGCTGGGTGTCGAATAGGGAATGGGGTCTGACGGGCAGAGCTGGCACTCCCTGGTTGCAAAGCAGGAGATCTGGGGCTTCCAAGCTGCATGCAAATCCCCTCCCTGGCTGCACTCTTGCTTCTTCTCTGCTGCCAAGCCTCTCTCCCCACACGTGTGTCACATTGAAAGGAGCAGGCTGCTTGCCTTTCTTTGCAAGGAGCTCATTCCACAAGCCTCATTTCCTTGGAGGGGTGTGCCAATTGCCCCAGAGCCTCCAGAGGAGCTGCAGCCTCTCCAGCCACCAAGGCCTGCTGCCGAGTCTAGGACAGCCTGCTGCATGGAAGGCTTCAATGGGAGAGTTCCGTGCATCCCTGGCAGTGACTCTTTCTCACAGTGCTTTCCATGGGGAAACACTGTGTGTACCAAGAGTCTCCTGTGTGCAGAAAAGCTCTCCCAAGCGCCACAGGTGCAGGGAATCCTCTTTGCACCCAGAGCAAGCTTCTAGGCAGGTCTCCCATGCTGGCAGAGCCTCCACTTCCCCAAGTGTCCAACTGCCTCAGGAACACACTTCTAGGGAGTGTGGGTCTGACAGGCAGGGCAGCCCGACGGAGGAACCTGGATTTCAGGCAAAAGCCACTGTGCTGGCCATTCCCCCTGCAAGTCCTAGCCCAAGGCTCTCTGCACCAGGCCCAAGCTGGAATGAGCCTGCAGCCTGGCCTGCAGTCCCAGGCTTGCCCTGGGCACTGCTAGTTTGGGACCCATCCCAGGCTCTGCCAGGCCTCCCTAGGGCCTGTGTGGGCCTAGGCCACTGCCAGCCTGCAAAACCTCGACAGAGCACCATTCATTCGAGGAGTCCCCAGGGTTTTGCCTCTGTGTCTTTTGCACTTCTCTGAAGCTGCAGGTCCAGAGGTTGTGTGTGCATGTGGTCCGTGGGGCCTGAGGACAAAAGAGTCTTGACCCCACTTTCAAGCGGGATGCCTGCTGCCCCTTAGCTGCCAGACACCCACCCCCTCTCCCCGCTGCATGCACTGTTTTCACCGTGGCAGGCCTCTGTGTGCACAGGCCAGTCTATGCCAAGGAAACAAGGTGCTTGCTCACCCCTCACTAGGAGCTCCTCCTACAGCACTCTAGACCAGGGCACACACGCCCCTGGACCAGCAGCCTGCAAGACAGCTGCAGCTTTGCCATCCACAAAGGCCTGCAGCTCTTGGCAGGAAGCCTTCTGCTAAGCACAGCTTTCCCACTCCAAAGCCTTGCAGGATTTCATGGATGCTCACACCTGCCGTGTTTTCCATCAGAGAGCACTGGGTGCCCAAAGCTTCGCCTGTGGCTTCCAAGCACCCTCTAACCCACATGCCCTTGGCACCCACTCTGTTGCCGGAGGGTAGTCCGAAGCAGGACTCTCTAAGCTTCTGGAGGCATCCTGCCTGCTGCTTGGAAAGCTCCTCAGGAACTCATTTGGAGCGAGGATTCTCCTTCCATGCTTGTCGGCCGGCAGATGGTGCCAGTGCTCCACTGAAAAACTCTCTGCTTTGCCTTCAGCCAGGGATCGCCTAGCTGAGCTTCTCTGCCTCAAGCAGAAACTCCAGTGTGCATCCGGTCACAGAAAGACGATTGCCTTATCCTGAGTGGGGCTATTTTGAGGCAGTTCCCTGAAGGCCATCTTGGGCCTTCTCTCCCCTGACACAGTCATGCAATTCAGCCCAATTGGCGAGCAAAGGTCCCCCTTGGCAGGGCTCAGGGTGCAGCCTGGGTGTGGTTTCATGGCTGGGAAAGGGCAGATCCTGAAACTGGGTGCCCACCTGGTAATGGAGCATGATGGGCAGACCTGGCACTCCCTGGTTGCGAAGCAGGAGATATGGGGCCTCCAAGCTGCATGCAAATCCCCTCCCTGGTTGCCCTCTTGCTTCTTCTCTGCTGCCAAGCCTCTCACCCCACACATGTGTCTCATCGAAAGGAGCAGGCTGCTTGCAATTCTTTGCAAAGTGCTCATCCCACAAGCCTCATTTCCTTGGAGGGGTGTGCCAATTGCCACGGAGCCTCCAGAGGAGCTGCAGTCTCTCCAGCCACCAAGGCCTGCACTCGAGTCCATGACTACTTGCTGCATGGAGGGCTTCGATGGGAGAGTGCCATGCATCCCTGGCAGAGATTCTTTCTCACAGTGCATTTCATGGGGAAACACTGTGTGTGCCAAGTGTCTCCTGTGTGCAGAAAATCTCTCCCCAGCGCCAGAGGTGCAGGGAATCCTCTCTGTACCCAGAGCAAGGTTCTAGGCAGGCCTCCCATGCTGGGGGAGCCTCCACTTCCCCAACCGTCCAACTGCCTCAGGAACACACTTCTAGCGAGTGTGGGCTAACAGGCAGTTCGGCACGAGTGAGGAACGAGGATTGCAGGCAAAAACCACTGCGCTTACCATTCCCCCTGGAAGTCTTAGCTGAAGGCTCTCTGCACCAGGCCTAAGCTGGAATGAGCCTGTAGCCTGGCCTCTAGTCCCAGGCTTGCCCTGCGCACTGCTACGTCGGGAACCATCCCAGCCTCAGCCCGGCCTCCCTAGGGCCTTTGCTGGCCTAGGCCACTGCCAGCCAGCAGGACCTCGATGGAGCACCGTTCATTCGAGAAGGCCCCAGGGTGTTTCCTGTGTGTCTCGTGCACTGCTCAGAATCTGCAGGTCCAGAGGCAGAGTGTGCACGTGGACACTGGGGCCTGAGGACAAAACAGTCATGACCGCACTTTCAAGCAGGACGCCTGCCACCACTTAGCTGCCTGCCACCTCTCTTGCTGCCTGCATTGTCTTCACTGCTGGCAGGCCTCTGTGTGCACAGGCCAGTCTATGCCAAGGAAACAAGCGGCTTGCTCTCCCGTTGCTAGGAGCTCCTCCTACAGCACTCTGGACCAGGGCACACACACCTCTGGACAAGCAGACTGCAAGACAGCTGCAGCTTCGCCATCCACATAGGCCTGCAGCATTTGGCAGGGAGCCCTCTGCTAAGCACAGCTTTCCCACTCCAAAGCCTTGCAGGAGTTCATGGATGCACGGGCCTGCAGTGTGTTCCATCGGAGAGCACTGGGTGCTGAAAACCTCCCCTGCAGCTTCCAAGCACCCTCCAAACCCACATGCCCTTGGCACCCACTCTGTTGCTGAAGAGTCTTCCTAAGCAGGACTCTCTAAGCTTTTGGAGCCAGCCTACCTCCTGCTTGGAAATGTCCTCAGGAACTCATTTGGAGCGAGCATTTTCCTTCCATGCTTGTCAGCCAGCAGATGGTGCCAGCACACCACCAAAAAGCTCTCTGCTTTGCCTTCAGCCAGGGATCGCCTAGCTGAGCTATCCTTGCCTCAAGCAGAAACTCCAGTGTGCATCCGCCCTACAGAAAGGAGAGTGCCTTTTCCTGAGCACTGCTATGTTGTGGCAGTCCCCTGAAGGCCTACTAGTGCCTTTTCTCCACTGACATAGTCATGCCATTCAACCCATCTGGAGAGCAAAGGTCCCCCTTGGTAGGGCTCTGTGTGCAGCCTGGGTGTGGTTTTAAGGCTGGGAAAGGGCAGATCCTGAAGCTGGGTGTCGAATAGGGAATGGGGTCTGATGGGCAGAGCTGGCACTCCCTGGTTGCAAAGCAGGAGATCTGGGGCTTCCAAGCTGCATGCAAATCCCCTCCCTGGCTGCACTCTTGCTTCTTCTCTGCTGCCAAGCCTCTCTCCCCACACGTGTGTCACATTGAAAGGAGCAGGCTGCTTGCCTTTCTTTGCAAGGAGCTCATTCCACAAGCCTCATTTCCTTGGAGGGGTGTGCCAATTGCCCCAGAGCCTCCAGAGGAGCTGCAGCCTCTCCAGCCACCAAGGCCTGCTGCCGAGTCTAGGACAGCCTGCTGCATGGAAGGCTTCAATGGGAGAGTTCCGTGCATCCCTGGCAGTGACTCTTTCTCACAGTGCTTTCCATGGGGAAACACTGTGTGTACCAAGAGTCTCCTGTGTGCAGAAAAGCTCTCCCAAGCGCCACAGGTGCAGGGAATCCTCTTTGCACCCAGAGCAAGCTTCTAGGCAGGTCTCCCATGCTGGGGGAGCCTCCACTTCCCCAAGTGTCCAACTGCCTCAGGAACACACTTCTAGGGAGTGTGGGTCTGACAGGCAGGGCGGCCCGAGGGAGGAACCTGGATTTCAGGCAAAAGCCACTGTGCTGGCCATTCCCCCTGGAAGTCCTAGCCCAAGGCTCTCTGCACCAGGCCCAAGCTGGAATGAGCCTGCAGCCTGGCCTGCAGTCCCAGGCTTGCCCTGGGCACTGCTAGTTTGGGACCCATCCCAGGCTCTGCCAGGCCTCCCTAGAGCCTGTGTGGGCCTAGGCCACTGCCAGCCAGCAAAACCTCGACAGAGCACCATTCATTCGAGAAGTCCCCAGGGTTTTGCCTCTGTGTCTTTTGCACTTCTCTGAAGCTGCAGGTCCAGAGGTTGTGTGTGCATGTGGTCCGTGGGGCCTGAGAACAAAAGAGTCTTGACCCCACTTTCAAGCGGGATGCCTGCTGCCCCTTAGCTGCCAGACACCCACCCCCTCTCCCCGCTGCATGCACTGTTTTCACCGTGGCAGGCCTCTGTGTGCACAGGCCAGTCTATGCCAAGGAAACAAGGTGCTTGCTCACCCCTCGCTAGGAGCTCCTCCTACAGCACTCTGGACCAGGGCACACACGCCCCTGGACCAGCAGCCTGCAAGACAGCTGCAGCTTTGCCATCCACAAAGGCCTGCAGCTCTTGGCAGGAAGCCTTCTGCTAAGCACAGCTTTCCCACTCCAAAGCCTTGCAGGATTTCATGGATGCTCGCACCTGCTGTGTTTTCCATCAGAGAGCACTGGGTGCCCAAAACTTCGCCTGTGGCTTCCAAGCACCCTCCAACCCACATGCCCTTGGCACCCACTCTGTTGCCGGAGGGTAGTCCGAAGCAGGACTCTCTAAGCTTCTGGAGGCAGCCTGCCTGCTGCTTGGAAAGCTCCTCAGGAACTCATTTGGAGCGAGGATTCTCCTTCCATGCTTGTCGGCCGGCAGATGGTGCCAGTGCTCCACTGAAAAACTCTCTGCTTTGCCTTCAGCCAGGGATCGTCTAGCTGAGCTTCTCTGCCTCAAGCAGAAACTCCAGTGTGCATCCGGTCACAGAAAGACGATTGCCTTATCCTGAGTGGGGCTATGTTGAGGCAGTTCCCTGAAGGCCATCTTGGGCCTTCTCTCCCCTGACACAGTCATGCAATTCAGCCCAATTGGCGAGCAAAGGTCCCCCTTGGCAGGGCTCAGGGTGCAGCCTGGGTGTGGTTTCATGGCTGGGAAAGGGCAGATCCTGAAACTGGGTGCCCACCTGGTAATGGAGCATGATGGGCAGACCTGGCACTCCCTGGTTGCGAAGCAGGAGATATGGGGCCTCCAAGCTGCATGCAAATCCCCTCCCTGGTTGCCCTCTTGCTTCTTCTCTGCTGCCAAGCCTCTCACCCCACACATGTGTCTCATCGAAAGGAGCAGGCTGCTTGCAATTCTTTGCAAAGTGCTCATCCCACAAGCCTCATTTCCTTGGAGGGGTGTGCCAATTGCCACGGAGCCTCCAGAGGAGCTGCAGTCTCTCCAGCCACCAAGGCCTGCACTCGAGTCCATGACTACTTGCTGCATGGAGGGCTTCGATGGGAGAGTGCCATGCATCCCTGGCAGAGATTCTTTCTCACAGTGCATTTCATGGGGAAACACTGTGTGTGCCAAGTGTCTCCTGTGTGCAGAAAATCTCTCCCCAGCGCCAGAGGTGCAGGGAATCCTCTCTGTACCCAGAGCAAGGTTCTAGGCAGGCCTCCCATGCTGGGGGAGCCTCCACTTCCCCAACTGTCCAACTGCCTCAGGAACACACTTCTAGCGAGTGTGGGCTAACAGGCAGTTCGGCACGAGTGAGGAACGAGGATTGCAGGCAAAAACCACTGCGCTTACCATTCCCCCTGGAAATCTTAGCTGAAGGCTCTCTGCACCAGGCCTAAGCTGGAATGAGCCTGTAGCCTGGCCTCTAGTCCCAGGCTTGCCCTGGGTACTGCTACTTCGGGAACCTTCCCAGCCTCAGCCCGGCCTCCCTAGGGCCTTTGCTGGCCTAGGCCACTGCCAGCCAGCAGGACCTCGATGGAGCACCATTCATTCGAGAAGGCCCCAGGGTGTTTCCTGTGTGTCTCGTGCACTGCTCAGAAGCTGCAGGTCCAGAGGCAGTGTGTGCACGTGGACACTGGGGCCTGAGGACAAAACAGTCATGACCGCACTTTCAAGCAGGACGCCTGCCACCACTTAGCTGCCTGCCACCTCTCTTGCTGCCTGCATTGTCTTCACTGCTGGCAGGCCTCTGTGTGCACAGGCCAGTCTATGCCAAGGAAACAAGCGGCTTGCTCTCCCGTTGCTAGGAGCTCCTCCTACAGCACTCTGGACCAGGGCACACACACCTCTGGACAAGCAGACTGCAAGACAGCTGCAGCTTCGCCATCCACATAGGCCTGTAGCATTTGGCAGGGAGCCCTCTGCTAAGCACAGCTTTCCCACTCCAAAGCCTTGCAGGAGTTCATGGATGCGCGGGCCTGCAGTGTGTTCCATCGGAGAGCACTGGGTGCTGAAAACCTCTCCTGCAGCTTCCGAGCACCCTCCAACCCACATGCCCTTGGCACCCACTCTGTTGCTGAAGAGTCGTCCTAAGCAGGACTCTCTAAGCTTTTGGAGCCAGCCTACCTCCTGCTTGGAAATGTCCTCAGGAACTCATTTGGAGCGAGCATTTTCCTTCCATGCTTGTCAGCCAGCAGATGGTGCCAGCGCTCCACCAAAAAGCTCTCTGCTTTTCCTTCCGCCAGGAATCGCCTAGCTGAGCTATCCTTGCCTCAAGCAGAAACTCCAGTGTGCATCCGCCCTACAGAAAGGAGAGTGCCTTTTCCTGAGCACTGCTATGTTGTGGCAGTCCCCTGAAGGCCTCCTAGGGCCTTTTCTCCACTGACACAGTCATGCCATTCAACCCATCTGGAGAGCAAAGGTCCCCCTTGGTAGGGCTCGGTGTGCAGCCTGGGTGTGGTTTTAAGGCTGGGAAAGGGCAGATCCTGAAGCTGGGTGTCGAATAGGGAATGGGGTCTGATGGGCAGAGCTGGCACTCCCCTGGTTGCAAAGCAGGAGATCTGGGCCTTCCAAGCTGCATGCAAATCCCCTCCCTGGCTGCACTCTTGCTTCTTCTCTGCTGCCAAGCCTCTCTCCCCACACGTGTGTCACATTGAAAGGAGCAGGCTGCTTGCCTTTCTTTGCAAGGAGCTCATTCCACAAGCCTCATTTCCTTGGAGGGGTGTGCCAATTGCCCCAGAGCCTCCAGAGGAGCTGCAGCCTCTCCAGCCACCAAGGCCTGCTGCCGAGTCTAGGACAGCCTGCTGCATGGAAGGCTTCAATGGGAGAGTTCCGTGCATCCCTGGCAGTGACTCTTTCTCACAGTGCTTTCCATGGGGAAACACTGTGTGTACCAAGAGTCTCCTGTGTGCAGAAAAGCTCTCCCAAGCGCCACAGGTGCAGGGAATCCTCTTTGCACCCAGAGCAAGCTTCTAGGCAGGTCTCCCATGCTGGCAGAGCCTCCACTTCCCCAAGTGTCCAACTGCCTCAGGAACACACTTCTAGGGAGTGTGGGTCTGACAAGCAGGGCGGCCCGAGGGAGGAACCTGGATTTCAGGCAAAAGCCACTGTGCTGACCATTCCCCCTGGAAGTCCTAGCCCAAGGCTCTCTGCACCAGGCCCAAGCCGGAATGAGCCTGCAGCCTGGCCTGCAGTCCCAGGCGTGCCCTGGGCACTGCTAGTTTGGGACCCATCCCAGGCTCTGCCAGGCCTCCCTAGGGCCTGTGTGGGCCTAGGCCACGGCCAGCCAGCAAAACCTCGACAGAGCACCATTCATTCGAGAAGTCCCCAGGGTTTTGCCTCTGTGTCTTTTGCACTTCTCTGAAGCTGCAGGTCCAGAGGTTGTGTGTGCATGTGGTCCGTGGGGCCTGAGGACAAAAGAGTCTTGACCCCACTTTCAAGCGGGATGCCTGCTGCCCCTTAGCTGCCAGACACCCACCCCCTCTCCCCGCTGCATGCACTGTTTTCACCGTGTCAGGCCTCTGTGTGCACAGGCCAGTCTATGCCAAGGAAACAAGGTGCTTGCTCACCCCTCACTAGGAGCTCCTCCTACAGCACTCTAGACCAGGGCACACACGCCCCTGGACCAGCAGCCTGCAAGACAGCTGCAGCTTTGCCATCCACAAAGGCCTGCAGCTCTTGGCAGGAAGCCTTCTGCTAAGCACAGCTTTCCCACTCCAAAGCCTTGCAGGATTTCATGGATGCTCGCACCTGCCGTGTTTTCCATCAGAGAGCACTGGGTGCCCAAAGCTTCGCCTGTGGCTTCCAAGCACCCTCCAACCCACATGCCCTTGGCACCCACTCTGTTGCCGGAGGGTAGTCCGAAGCAGGACTCTCTAAGCTTCTGGAGGCAGCCTGCCTGCTGCTTGGAAAGCTCCTCAGGAACTCATTTGGAGCGAGGATTCTCCTTCCATGCTTGTCGGCCGGCAGATGGTGCCAGTGCTCCACTGAAAAACTCTCTGCTTTGCCTTCAGCCAGGGATCGCCTAGCTGAGCTTCTCTGCCTCAAGCAGAAACTCCAGTGTGCATCCGGTCACAGAAAGACGATTGCCTTATCCTGAGTGGGGCTATGTTGAGGCAGTTCCCTGAAGGCCATCTTGGGCCTTCTCTCCCCTGACACAGTCATGCAATTCAGCCCAATTGGCGAGCAAAGGTCCCCCTTGGCAGGGCTCAGGGTGCAGCCTGGGTGTGGTTTCATGGCTGGGAAAGGGCAGATCCTGAAACTGGGTGCCCACCTGGTAATGGAGCATGATGGGCAGACCTGGCACTCCCTGGTTGCGAAGCAGGAGATATGGGGCCTCCAAGCTGCATGCAAATCCCCTCCCTGGTTGCCCTCTTGCTTCTTCTCTGCTGCCAAGCCTCTCACCCCACACATGTGTCTCATCGAAAGGAGCAGGCTGCTTGCAATTCTTTGCAAAGTGCTCATCCCACAAGCCTCATTTCCTTGGAGGGGTGTGCCAATTGCCACGGAGCCTCCAGAGGAGCTGCAGTCTCTCCAGCCACCAAGGCCTGCACTCGAGTCCATGACTACTTGCTGCATGGAGGGCTTCGATGGGAGAGTGCCATGCATCCCTGGCAGAGATTCTTTCTCACAGTGCATTTCATGGGGAAACACTGTGTGTGCCAAGTGTCTCCTGTGTGCAGAAAATCTCTCCCCAGCGCCAGAGGTGCAGGGAATCCTCTCTGTACCCAGAGCAAGGTTCTAGGCAGGCCTCCCATGCTGGGGGAGCCTCCACTTCCCCAACTGTCCAACTGCCTCAGGAACACACTTCTAGCGAGTGTGGGCTAACAGGCAGTTCGGCACGAGTGAGGAACGAGGATTGCAGGCAAAAACCACTGCGCTTACCATTCCCCCTGGAAGTCTTAGCTGAAGGCTCTCTGCACCAGGCCTAAGCTGGAATGAGCCTGTAGCCTGGCCTCTAGTCCCAGGCTTGCCCTGGGTACTGCTACTTCGGGAACCTTCCCAGCCTCAGCCCGGCCTCCCTAGGGCCTTTGCTGGCCTAGGCCACTGCCAGCCAGCAGGACCTCGATGGAGCACCATTCATTCGAGAAGGCCCCAGGGTGTTTCCTGTGTGTCTCGTGCACTGCTCAGAAGCTGCAGGTCCAGAGGCAGTGTGTGCACGTGGACACTGGGGCCTGAGGACAAAACAGTCATGACCGCACTTTCAAGCAGGACGCCTGCCACCACTTAGCTGCCTGCCACCTCTCTTGCTGCCTGCATTGTCTTCACTGCTGGCAGGCCTCTGTGTGCACAGGCCAGTCTATGCCAAGGAAACAAGCGGCTTGCTCTCCCGTTGCTAGGAGCTCCTCCTACAGCACTCTGGACCAGGGCACACACACCTCTGGACAAGCAGACTGCAAGACAGCTGCAGCTTCGCCATCCACATAGGCCTGTAGCATTTGGCAGGGAGCCCTCTGCTAAGCACAGCTTTCCCACTCCAAAGCCTTGCAGGAGTTCATGGATGCGCGGGCCTGCAGTGTGTTCCATCGGAGAGCACTGGGTGCTGAAAACCTCCCCTGCAGCTTCCGAGCACCCTCCAACCCACATGCCCTTGGCACCCACTCTGTTGCTGAAGAGTCGTCCTAAGCAGGACTCTCTAAGCTTTTGGAGCCAGCCTACCTCCTGCTTGGAAATGTCCTCAGGAACTCATTTGGAGCGAGCATTTTCCTTCCATGCTTGTCAGCCAGCAGATGGTGCCAGTGCTCCACCAAAAAGCTCTCTGCTTTTCCTTCCGCCAGGAATCGCCTAGCTGAGCTATCCTTGCCTCAAGCAGAAACTCCAGTGTGCATCCGCCCTACAGAAAGGAGAGTGCCTTTTCCTGAGCACTGCTATGTTGTGGCAGTCCCCTGAAGGCCTCCTAGGGCCTTTTCTCCACTGACACAGTCATGCCATTCAACCCATCTGGAGAGCAAAGGTCCCCCTTGGTAAGGCTCGGTGTGCAGCCTGGGTGTGGTTTTAAGGCTGGGAAAGGGCAGATCCTGAAGCTGGGTGTCGAATAGGGAATGGGGTCTGATGGGCAGAGCTGGCACTCCCCTGGTTGCAAAGCAGGAGATCTGGGCCTTCCAAGCTGCATGGAAATCCCCTCCCTGGCTGCACTCTTGCTTCTTCTCTGCTGCCAAGCCTCTCTCCCCACACGTGTGTCACATTGAAAGGAGCAGGCTGCTTGCCTGTCTTTGCAAGGAGCTCATTCCACAAGCCTCATTTCCTTGGAGGGGTGTGCCAATTGCCCCAGAGCCTCCAGAGGAGCTGCAGCCTCTCCAGCCACCAAGGCCTGCTGCCGAGTCTAGGACAGCCTGCTGCATGGAAGGCTTCAATGGGAGAGTTCCGTGCATCCCTGGCAGTGACTCTTTCTCACAGTGCTTTCCATGGGGAAACACTGTGTGTACCAAGAGTCTCCTGTGTGCAGAAAAGCTCTCCCAAGCGCCACAGGTGCAGGGAATCCTCTTTGCACCCAGAGCAAGCTTCTAGGCAGGTCTCCCATGCTGGCAGAGCCTCCACTTCCCCAAGTGTCCAACTGCCTCAGGAACACACTTCTAGGGAGTGTGGGTCTGACAAGCAGGGCGGCCCGAGGGAGGAACCTGGATTTCAGGCAAAAGCCACTGTGCTGACCATTCCCCCTGGAAGTCCTAGCCCAAGGCTCTCTGCACCAGGCCCAAGCTGGAATGAGCCTGCAGCCTGGCCTGCAGTCCCAGGCGTGCCCTGGGCACTGCTAGTTTGGGACCCATCCCAGGCTCTGCCAGGCCTCCCTAGGGCCTGTGTGGGCCTAGGCCACGGCCAGCCAGCAAAACCTCGACAGAGCACCATTCATTCGAGAAGTCCCCAGGGTTTTGCCTCTGTGTCTTTTGCACTTCTCTGAAGCTGCAGGTCCAGAGGTTGTGTGTGCATGTGGTCCGTGGGGCCTGAGGACAAAAGAGTCTTGACCCCACTTTCAAGCGGGATGCCTGCTGCCCCTTAGCTGCCAGACACCCACCCCCTCTCCCCGCTGCATGCACTGTTTTCACCGTGGCAGGCCTCTGTGTGCACAGGCCAGTCTATGCCAAGGAAACAAGGTGCTTGCTCACCCCTCACTAGGAGCTCCTCCTACAGCACTCTAGACCAGGGCACACACGCCCCTGGACCAGCAGCCTGCAAGACAGCTGCAGCTT
Organism: Hippopotamus amphibius kiboko; assembly: GCF_030028045.1. NCBI lineage: Eukaryota > Metazoa > Chordata > Mammalia > Artiodactyla > Hippopotamidae > Hippopotamus > Hippopotamus amphibius. The sequence continues at coordinate 143,106 of NW_026648324.1, forward strand.
TGCCATCCACAAAGGCCTGCAGCTCTTGGCAGGAAGCCTTCTGCTAAGCACAGCTTTCCCACTCCAAAGCCTTGCAGGATTTCATGGATGCTCGCACCTGCCGTGTTTTCCATCAGAGAGCACTGGGTGCCCAAAGCTTCGCCTATGGCTTCCAAGCACCCTCCAACCCACATGCCCTTGGCACCCACTCTGTTGCCGGAGGGTAGTCCGAAGCAGGACTCTCTAAGCTTCTGGAGGCAGCCTGCCTGCTGCTTGGAAAGCTCCTCAGGAACTCATTTGGAGCGAGGATTCTCCTTCCATGCTTGTCGGCCGGCAGATGGTGCCAGTGCTCCACTGAAAAACTCTCTGCTTTGCCTTCAGCCAGGGATCGCCTAGCTGAGCTTCTCTGCCTCAAGCAGAAACTCCAGTGTGCATCCGGTCACAGAAAGACGATTGCCTTATCCTGAGTGGGGCTATGTTGAGGCAGTTCCCTGAAGGCCATCTTGGGCCTTCTCTCCCCTGACACAGTCATGCAATTCAGCCCAATTGGCGAGCAAAGGTCCCCCTTGGCAGGGCTCAGGGTGCAGCCTGGGTGTGGTTTCATGGCTGGGAAAGGGCAGATCCTGAAACTGGGTGCCCACCTGGTAATGGAGCATGATGGGCAGACCTGGCACTCCCTGGTTGCGAAGCAGGAGATATGGGGCCTCCAAGCTGCATGCAAATCCCCTCCCTGGTTGCCCTCTTGCTTCTTCTCTGCTGCCAAGCCTCTCACCCCACACATGTGTCTCATCGAAAGGAGCAGGCTGCTTGCAATTCTTTGCAAAGTGCTCATCCCACAAGCCTCATTTCCTTGGAGGGGTGTGCCAATTGCCACGGAGCCTCCAGAGGAGCTGCAGTCTCTCCAGCCACCAAGGCCTGCACTCGAGTCCATGACTACTTGCTGCATGGAGGGCTTCGATGGGAGAGTGCCATGCATCCCTGGCAGAGATTCTTTCTCACAGTGCATTTCATGGGGAAACACTGTGTGTGCCAAGTGTCTCCTGTGTGCAGAAAATCTCTCCCCAGCGCCAGAGGTGCAGGGAATCCTCTCTGTACCCAGAGAAAGGTTCTAGGCAGGCCTCCCATGCTGGGGGAGCCTCCACTTCCCCAACTGTCGAACTGCCTCAGGAACACACTTCTAGCGAGTGTGGGCTAACAGGCAGTTCGGCACGAGTGAGGAACGAGGATTGCAGGCAAAAACCACTGCGCTTACCATTCGCCCTGGAAGTCTTAGCTGAAGGCTCTCTGCACCAGGCCTAAGCTGGAATGAGCCTGTAGCCTGGCCTCTAGTCCCAGGCTTGCCCTGGGTACTGCTACTTCGGGAACCTTCCCAGCCTCAGCCTGGCCTCCCTAGGGCCTTTGCTGGCCTAGGCCACTGCCAGCCAGCAGGACCTCGATGGAGCACCATTCATTCGAGAAGGCCCCAGGGTGTTTCCTGTGTGTCTCGTGCACTGCTCAGAAGCTGCAGGTCCAGAGGCAGTGTGTGCACGTGGACACTGGGGCCTGAGGACAAAACAGTCATGACCGCACTTTCAAGCAGGACGCCTGCCACCACTTAGCTGCCTGCCACCTCTCTTGCTGCCTGCATTGTCTTCACTGCTGGCAGGCCTCTGTGTGCACAGGCCAGTCTATGCCAAGGAAACAAGCGGCTTGCTCTCCCGTTGCTAGGAGCTCCTCCTACAGCACTCTGGACCAGGGCACACACACCTCTGGACAAGCAGACTGCAAGACAGCTGCAGCTTCGCCATCCACATAGGCCTGTAGCATTTGGCAGGGAGCCCTCTGCTAAGCACAGCTTTCCCACTCCAAAGCCTTGCAGGAGTTCATGGATGCGCGGGCCTGCAGTGTGTTCCATCGGAGAGCACTGGGTGCTGAAAACCTCCCCTGCAGCTTCCGAGCACCCTCCAACCCACATGCCCTTGGCACCCACTCTGTTGCTGAAGAGTCGTCCTAAGCAGGACTCTCTAAGCTTTTGGAGCCAGCCTACCTCCTGCTTGGAAATGTCCTCAGGAACTCATTTGGAGCGAGCATTTTCCTTCCATGCTTGTCAGCCAGCAGATGGTGCCAGCGCTCCACCAAAAAGCTCTCTGCTTTTCCTTCCGCCAGGAATCGCCTAGCTGAGCTATCCTTGCCTCAAGCAGAAACTCCAGTGTGCATCCGCCCTACAGAAAGGAGAGTGCCTTTTCCTGAGCACTGCTATGTTGTGGCAGTCCCCTGAAGGCCTCCTAGGGCCTTTTCTCCACTGACACAGTCATGCCATTCAACCCATCTGGAGAGCAAAGGTCCCCCTTGGTAGGGCTCGGTGTGCAGCCTGGGTGTGGTTTTAAGGCTGGGAAAGGGCAGATCCTGAAGCTGGGTGTCGAATAGGGAATGGGGTCTGATGGGCAGAGCTGGCACTCCCCTGGTTGCAAAGCAGGAGATCTGGGCCTTCCAAGCTGCATGCAAATCCCCTCCCTGGCTGCACTCTTGCTTCTTCTCTGCTGCCAAGCCTCTCTCCCCACACGTGTGTCACATTGAAAGGAGCAGGCTGCTTGCCTTTCTTTGCAAGGAGCTCATTCCACAAGCCTCATTTCCTTGGAGGGGTGTGCCAATTGCCCCAGAGCCTCCAGAGGAGCTGCAGCCTCTCCAGCCACCAAGGCCTGCTGCCGAGTCTAGGACAGCCTGCTGCATGGAAGGCTTCAATGGGAGAGTTCCGTGCATCCCTGGCAGTGACTCTTTCTCACAGTGCTTTCCATGGGGAAACACTGTGTGTACCAAGAGTCTCCTGTGTGCAGAAAAGCTCTCCCAAGCGCCACAGGTGCAGGGAATCCTCTTTGCACCCAGAGCAAGCTTCTAGGCAGGTCTCCCATGCTGGGGGAGCCTCCACTTCCCCAAGTGTCCAACTGCCTCAGGAACACACTTCTAGGGAGTGTGGGTCTGACAAGCAGGGCGGCCCGAGGGAGGAACCTGGATTTCAGGCAAAAGCCACTGTGCTGACCATTCCCCCTGGAAGTCCTAGCCCAAGGCTCTCTGCACCAGGCCCAAGCTGGAATGAGCCTGCAGCCTGGCCTGCAGTCCCAGGCGTGCCCTGGGCACTGCTAGTTTGGGACCCATCCCAGGCTCTGCCAGGCCTCCCTAGGGCCTGTGTGGGCCTAGGCCACGGCCAGCCAGCAAAACCTCGACAGAGCACCACTCATTCGAGAAGTCCCCAGGGTTTTGCCTCTGTGTCTTTTGCACTTCTCTGAAGCTGCAGGTCCAGAGGTTGTGTGTGCATGTGGTCCGTGGGGCCTGAGGACAAAAGAGTCTTGACCCCACTTTCAAGCGGGATGCCTGCTGCCCCTTAGCTGCCAGACACCCACCCCCTCTCCCCGCTGCATGCACTGTTTTCACCGTGTCAGGCCTCTGTGTGCACAGGCCAGTCTATGCCAAGGAAACAAGGTGCTTGCTCACCCCTCACTAGGAGCTCCTCCTACAGCACTCTAGACCAGGGCACACACGCCCCTGGACCAGCAGCCTGCAAGACAGCTGCAGCTTTGCCATCCACAAAGGCCTGCAGCTCTTGGCAGGAAGCCTTCTGCTAAGCACAGCTTTCCCACTCCAAAGCCTTGCAGGATTTCATGGATGCTCGCACCTGCCGTGTTTTCCATCAGAGAGCACTGGGTGCCCAAAGCTTCGCCTGTGGCTTCCAAGCACCCTCCAACCCACATGCCCTTGGCACCCACTCTGTTGCCGGAGGGTAGTCCGAAGCAGGACTCTCTAAGCTTCTGGAGGCAGCCTGCCTGCTGCTTGGAAAGCTCCTCAGGAACTCATTTGGAGCGAGGATTCTCCTTCCATGCTTGTCGGCCGGCAGATGGTGCCAGTGCTCCACTGAAAAACTCTCTGCTTTGCCTTCAGCCAGGGATCGCCTAGCTGAGCTTCTCTGCCTCAAGCAGAAACTCCAGTGTGCATCCGGTCACAGAAAGACGATTGCCTTATCCTGAGTGGGGCTATGTTGAGGCAGTTCCCTGAAGGCCATCTTGGGCCTTCTCTCCCCTGACACAGTCATGCAATTCAGCCCAATTGGCGAGCAAAGGTCCCCCTTGGCAGGGCTCAGGGTGCAGCCTGGGTGTGGTTTCATGGCTGGGAAAGGGCAGATCCTGAAACTGGGTGCCCACCTGGTAATGGAGCATGATGGGCAGACCTGGCACTCCCTGGTTGCGAAGCAGGAGATATGGGGCCTCCAAGCTGCATGCAAATCCCCTCCCTGGTTGCCCTCTTGCTTCTTCTCTGCTGCCAAGCCTCTCACCCCACACATGTGTCTCATCGAAAGGAGCAGGCTGCTTGCAATTCTTTGCAAAGTGCTCATCCCACAAGCCTCATTTCCTTGGAGGGGTGTGCCAATTGCCACGGAGCCTCCAGAGGAGCTGCAGTCTCTCCAGCCACCAAGGCCTGCACTCGAGTCCATGACTACTTGCTGCATGGAGGGCTTCGATGGGAGAGTGCCATGCATCCCTGGCAGAGATTCTTTCTCACAGTGCATTTCATGGGGAAACACTGTGTGTGCCAAGTGTCTCCTGTGTGCAGAAAATCTCTCCCCAGCGCCAGAGGTGCAGGGAATCCTCTCTGTACCCAGAGCAAGGTTCTAGGCAGGCCTCCCATGCTGGGGGAGCCTCCACTTCCCCAACTGTCGAACTGCCTCAGGAACACACTTCTAACGAGTGTGGGCTAACAGGCAGTTCGGCACGAGTGAGGAACGAGGATTGCAGGCAAAAACCACTGCGCTTACCATTCCCCCTGGAAGTCTTAGCTGAAGGCTCTCTGCACCGGGCCTAAGCTGGAATGAGCCTGTAGCCTGGCCTCTAGTCCCAGGCTTGCCCTGGGTACTGCTACTTCGGGAACCTTCCCAGCCTCAGCCCGGCCTCCCTAGGGCCTTTGCTGGCCTAGGCCACTGCCAGCCAGCAGGACCTCGATGGAGCACCATTCATTCGAGAAGGCCCCAGGGTGTTTCCTGTGTGTCTCGTGCACTGCTCAGAAGCTGCAGGTCCAGAGGCAGTGTGTGCACGTGGACACTGGGGCCTGAGGACAAAACAGTCATGACCGCACTTTCAAGCAGGACGCCTGCCACCACTTAGCTGCCTGCCACCTCTCTTGCTGCCTGCATTGTCTTCACTGCTGGCAGGCCTCTGTGTGCACAGGCCAGTCTATGCCAAGGAAACAAGCGGCTTGCTCTCCCGTTGCTAGGAGCTCCTCCTACAGCACTCTGGACCAGGGCACACACACCTCTGGACAAGCAGACTGCAAGACAGCTGCAGCTTCGCCATCCACATAGGCCTGTAGCATTTGGCAGGGAGCCCTCTGCTAAGCACAGCTTTCCCACTCCAAAGCCTTGCAGGAGTTCATGGATGCGCGGGCCTGCAGTGTGTTCCATCGGAGAGCACTGGGTGCTGAAAACCTCCCCTGCAGCTTCCGAGCACCCTCCAACCCACATGCCCTTGGCACCCACTCTGTTGCTGAAGAGTCGTCCTAAGCAGGACTCTCTAAGCTTTTGGAGCCAGCCTACCTCCTGCTTGGAAATGTCCTCAGGAACTCATTTGGAGCGAGCATTTTCCTTCCATGCTTGTCAGCCAGCAGATGGTGCCAGCGCTCCACCAAAAAGCTCTCTGCTTTTCCTTCCGCCAGGAATCGCCTAGCTGAGCTATCCTTGCCTCAAGCAGAAACTCCAGTGTGCATCCGCCCTACAGAAAGGAGAGTGCCTTTTCCTGAGCACTGCTATGTTGTGGCAGTCCCCTGAAGGCCTCCTAGGGCCTTTTCTCCACTGACACAGTCATGCCATTCAACCCATCTGGAGAGCAAAGGTCCCCCTTGGTAGGGCTCGGTGTGCAGCCTGGGTGTGGTTTTAAGGCTGGGAAAGGGCAGATCCTGAAGCTGGGTGTCGAATAGGGAATGGGGTCTGATGGGCAGAGCTGGCACTCCCCTGGTTGCAAAGCAGGAGATCTGGGCCTTCCAAGCTGCATGCAAATCCCCTCCCTGGCTGCACTCTTGCTTCTTCTCTGCTGCCAAGCCTCTCTCCCCACACGTGTGTCACATTGAAAGGAGCAGGCTGCTTGCCTTTCTTTGCAAGGAGCTCATTCCACAAGCCTCATTTCCTTGGAGGGGTGTGCCAATTGCCCCAGAGCCTCCAGAGGAGCTGCAGCCTCTCCAGCCACCAAGGCCTGCTGCCGAGTCTAGGACAGCCTGCTGCATGGAAGGCTTCAATGGGAGAGTTCCGTGCATCCCTGGCAGTGACTCTTTCTCACAGTGCTTTCCATGGGGAAACACTGTGTGTACCAAGAGTCTCCTGTGTGCAGAAAAGCTCTCCCAAGCGCCACAGGTGCAGGGAATCCTCTTTGCACCCAGAGCAAGCTTCTAGGCAGGTCTCCCATGCTGGCAGAGCCTCCACTTCCCCAAGTGTCCAACTGCCTCAGGAACACACTTCTAGGGAGTGTGGGTCTGACAAGCAGGGCGGCCCGAGGGAGGAACCTGGATTTCAGGCAAAAGCCACTGTGCTGACCATTCCCCCTGGAAGTCCTAGCCCAAGGCTCTCTGCACCAGGCCCAAGCTGGAATGAGCCTGCAGCCTGGCCTGCAGTCCCAGGCGTGCCCTGGGCACTGCTAGTTGGGACCCCATCCCAGGCTCATGCCAGGCCTCCCTAGGGCCTGTGTGGGCCTAGGCCACGGCCAGCCAGCAAAACCTCGACAGAGCATCATTCATTCGAGAAGTCCCCAGGGTTTTGCCTCTGTGTCTTTTGCACTTCTCTGAAGCTGCAGGTCCAGAGGTTGTGTGTGCATGTGGTCCGTGGGGCCTGAGGACAAAAGAGTCTTGACCCCACTTTCAAGCGGGATGCCTGCTGCCCCTTAGCTGCCAGACACCCACCCCTCTCCCCGCTGCATGCACTGTTTTTCACCGTGTCAGGCCTCTGTGTGCACAGGCCAGTCTATGCCAAGGAAACAAGGTGCTTGCTCACACCCCTCACTAGGAGCTCCTCCTACAGCACTCTAGACCAGGGCACACACGCCCCTGGACCAGCAGCCTGCAAGACAGCTGCAGCTTTGCCATCCACAAAGGCCTGCAGCCTCTTGGCAGGAAGCCTTCTGCTAAGCACAGCTTTCCCACTCCAAAGCCTTGCAGGATTTCATGGATGCTCGCACCTGCCGTGGTTTTCCATCAGAGAGCACTGGGTGCCCAAAGCTTCGCCTGTGGCTTCCAAGCACCCTCCAACCCACATGCCCTTGGCACCCACTCTGTTGCCGGAGGGTAGTCCGAAGCAGGACTCTCTAAGCTTCTGGAGGCAGCCTGCCTGCTGCTTGGAAGCTCCTCAGGAACTCATTTGGAGCGAGGATTCTCCTTCCATGCTTGTCGGCCGGCAGATGGTGCCAGTGCTCCACTGAAAAACTCTCTGCTTTGCCTTCAGCCAGGGATCGCCTAGCTGAGCTTCTCTGCCTCAAGCAGAAACTCCAGTGTGCATCCGGTCACAGAAAGACGATTGCCTTATCCTGAGTGGGGCTATGTTGAGGCAGTTCCCTGAAGGCCATCTTGGGCCTTCTCTCCCCTGACACAGTCATGCAATTCAGCCCAATTGGCGAGCAAAGGTCCCCA